>NW_027663820.1:0-22225 GCF_964034855.1 Anser brachyrhynchus | reverse complement strand
GTCCTAGCCCTCACCACTTGAGCACCACTACCACTCCCATTTCCCCTAGCAGATCTAAACCTCGGAGTTCTCTTCCTAATAGCCATGTCAAGCCTAGCCGTCTACTCAGTCCTATGATCGGGCTGAGCCTCGAACTCAAAATACGCACTAATCGGAGCCCTACGGGCAGTAGCACAGACCATTTCATACGAAGTGACACTGGCCATAATCCTGCTATCAATAATCATACTAAGCGGAAGCTACACACTCAGCTCCTTTGCCATCGCACAGGAGCCTCTATACTTCATTTTCTCCTCATGACCCCTAGCAATAATATGATACGTATCCACCCTAGCAGAGACAAACCGAGCTCCTTTTGACCTCACAGAGGGTGAATCTGAGCTAGTCTCAGGGTTTAACGTTGAATACGCCGCAGGACCCTTCGCCTTATTCTTCCTAGCTGAATATGCGAACATTATGCTAATAAATACACTTACAGCCATCATATTCCTAAACCCAAGCGCCCTAGGGCCACCCACAGAACTATTCCCCGTCATCCTAGCCACAAAAGTCCTCCTACTATCTTCTGGTTTCTTATGGGTCCGAGCTTCATACCCACGATTCCGATATGACCAACTAATGCACCTACTATGAAAAAACTTCCTACCCCTCACACTAGCTCTGTGCCTCTGACACATCAGCATACCTATCTGCTATGCAGGCCTACCTCCTTACATAAGGAAATGTGCCTGAACTACAAAGGGTCACTATGATAAAGTGAACATAGAGGTATAACAGCCCTCTCATTTCCTGTTGACCTTAGAAAAGTAGGAATTGAACCCACACAAGAGAAATCAAAATTCTCCATACTTCCCTTATATTATTTTCTAGTAGAGTCAGCTAATCAAGCTATCGGGCCCATACCCCGAAAATGATGGTTTAACCCCCTCCTCTACTAATGAACCCTTACGCGACCCCAATCATAACCTTCAGCCTCATCTTGGGCACCACAATCACAATTTCCAGCAACCACTGAGTTCTGGCCTGGACAGGACTGGAGATCAACGCACTAGCCATCATTCCCCTAATTGCCAAATCCCACCACCCACGAGCAGTAGAAGCCGCAACGAAATACTTCCTAACCCAAGCAGCTGCTTCCGCCCTGGTCCTATTCTCTAGCATAACCAATGCCTGAGTCACCGGCCAATGAGACATCACACAAATAAACCACCCAACCTCCTGTCTACTACTGACAGCAGCAATCGCTATTAAACTGGGCCTAGTGCCATTTCACTTCTGATTCCCAGAAGTACTACAAGGATCGCCACTAATAACAGCCCTGCTACTCTCGACCCTCATAAAATTCCCCCCACTAACCCTGCTCCTACTAACATCCAAATCCCTCGACCCAGCTCTACTCACCGCCATGGCCCTAGCCTCAACAGCACTAGGAGGCTGAATAGGACTGAACCAAACACAAACACGCAAAATCCTAGCCTTCTCGTCCATCTCCCACTTAGGCTGAATCGCCATCATCCTAGTTTACAGCCCCAAATTGGCCTTACTTACCTTCTACCTATACACAATCATAACATCAGCCGTATTCCTAGCCCTTAACAAAATCAAAGCCCTTAACCTATCCATGATCACAACCTCATGAACAAAAACCCCAGTGCTAAACGCCACCCTAATACTAGTACTTTTATCCCTAGCAGGCCTCCCCCCATTAACAGGCTTTATACCAAAGTGACTTATCATCCAAGAACTAACTAAACAGGAAATAACACCAGCAGCCATGGCAATTGCCATGCTATCACTGCTCAGCCTCTTCTTCTACCTACGCCTCGCATACCACTCAACAATTACCCTTCCCCCCAACTCCTCTAACCACATAAAACAATGATACACTAGCAAAGCCCCAAGCACACCTACTGCGGTCCTTGCCTCACTATCAATCCTCTTACTTCCCCTGTCCCCAATAATACATGCCATTGTCTAGAAACTTAGGATAACACCCCAAACCGAAGGCCTTCAAAGCCTTAAATAAGAGTTAAACCCTCTTAGTTTCTGCACATTAAGACTTACAGAATATTAACCTGTATCTTCTGAATGCAAGTCAGACGCTTTAATTAAGCTAAAGCCTCCCTAGACAGATGGGCTTCGATCCCACAAAACTCTAGTTAACAGCTAAATGCCTAAACCAATTGGCTTCTGCCTACAAAGACCCTGACGCACCCTAGTGCGCATCGATGAGCTTGCAACTCAACATGAATTTCACTACAGAGCCGATAAGAAGAGGAATTAAACCTCTGTAAAAAGGACTACAGCCTAACGCTTCAACACTCAGCCATCTTACCCGTCACCTTCATCAACCGATGACTATTTTCCACTAACCATAAGGATATTGGCACCCTGTACCTCATCTTCGGGGCATGAGCAGGAATAGTCGGCACCGCACTCAGCCTATTAATCCGCGCAGAACTAGGACAACCAGGAACTCTCCTAGGCGACGACCAAATTTACAATGTAATCGTTACCGCTCACGCCTTTGTAATAAGCTTCTTTATAGTCATACCCATCATGATCGGAGGATTCGGCAACTGATTAGTCCCCCTCATAATCGGTGCCCCCGACATAGCATTCCCGCGAATAAACAACATAAGCTTTTGACTCCTCCCCCCATCATTCCTCCTCCTACTAGCCTCATCCACTGTAGAAGCTGGCGCCGGCACAGGCTGAACTGTCTACCCTCCCCTAGCAGGTGACCTTGCCCACGCCGGAGCTTCAGTAGACCTGGCTATCTTCTCACTCCACTTAGCCGGTATCTCCTCCATCCTTGGGGCCATCAACTTTATCACCACAGCCATCAACATAAAACCCCCCGCACTCTCACAATACCAAACCCCACTATTTGTCTGATCCGTACTAATTACCGCCATCCTACTCCTTCTATCACTCCCCGTACTCGCCGCCGGTATTACAATATTACTAACTGATCGAAACCTAAACACCACATTCTTCGACCCCGCTGGAGGAGGAGACCCAATCCTGTACCAACACCTATTCTGATTCTTCGGACACCCAGAAGTCTATATTCTGATCCTACCGGGGTTCGGAATCATCTCACACGTAGTCACGTACTACTCAGGCAAAAAGGAGCCCTTCGGCTACATGGGAATAGTCTGAGCCATACTATCCATCGGCTTCCTAGGATTCATCGTCTGAGCTCACCACATGTTTACAGTAGGAATAGACGTTGATACCCGAGCCTACTTTACATCAGCCACTATAATCATTGCCATCCCTACCGGAATCAAAGTATTTAGCTGACTAGCCACCCTGCACGGAGGAACAATCAAATGAGACCCCCCCCAATACTATGAGCTCTAGGATTTATCTTCCTATTTACCATCGGAGGATTAACAGGAATCGTTCTTGCAAACTCTTCCCTAGACATCGCCCTGCACGACACGTACTACGTAGTTGCCCACTTCCACTACGTCCTATCCATAGGCGCCGTCTTTGCCATTCTAGCAGGATTTACTCACTGATTCCCACTACTCACTGGGTTTACCCTACACCAAACATGAGCAAAAGCCCACTTCGGGGTAATATTTACAGGAGTAAACCTAACGTTCTTCCCCCAGCACTTCCTAGGCCTAGCAGGAATACCCCGACGATACTCGGACTATCCCGACGCCTACACACTATGAAACACCATTTCCTCCATCGGCTCCCTAATCTCAATAGTAGCCGTAATCATACTAATATTCATCATCTGAGAAGCCTTTCCGGCCAAACGAAAAGTCCTACAACCAGAACTAACTACCACAAACGTTGAATGAATCCACGGCTGCCCTCCCCCATACCATACTTTCGAGGAACCGGCCTTCGTCCAAGTACAAGAAAGGAAGGAATCGAACCCTCACATGCTGGTTTCAAGCCAACTGCATTAACCGCTCATGCTTCTTTCTTATGAGACGTTAGTAAACCAATTACATAGCCTTGTCAAGACTAAATCACAGGTAAAAATCCTGTACATCTCATGTGGCCAACCACTCCCAACTAGGATTCCAAGACGCCTCATCACCCATCATAGAAGAACTCGTTGAATTCCACGACCACGCCCTAATCGTTGCCCTAGCTATCTGCAGCCTAGTTCTCTACCTTTTAGCCCACATACTAACAGAAAAACTCTCGTCCAATGCTGTAGACGCCCAAGAAGTAGAGCTGATCTGGACAATCCTACCTGCTATCGTCCTGGTACTCCTCGCCCTCCCATCCCTACAAATCCTCTACATAATGGACAAAATCGATGAACCAGACCTCACCCTAAAAGCCATCGGCCACCAATGATACTGAAGCTACGAATACACAGACTTCAAAGACCTATCATTCGACTCCTACATAGTGCCCACCCCAGACTTACCCAACGGCCACTTCCGACTGCTAGAAGTTGACCACCGCGTAGTTATCCCAATAGAATCCCCCATCCGCGTGATCATTACTGCAGGAGACGTACTCCACTCCTGAGCAGTCCCAACGCTCGGAGTTAAAACAGACGCAATCCCAGGCCGACTAAACCAAACTTCATTCATTACCACCCGGCCTGGGATTTTTTACGGACAATGCTCAGAAATTTGCGGGGCTAATCACAGCTACATACCCATTGTAGTAGAATCAACCCCACTCCCACATTTCGAGGCCTGATCGTCCCTTCTATCATCATCCTAATCATTAAGAAGCTATGCAACAGCACTAGCCTTTTAAGCTAGCCAAAGAGGGACTTCCCCCTCCTTAATGATATGCCACAGCTTAACCCCGCACCATGATTTTCAATCATAATTATAACCTGATTAACCCTAGCACTCCTCATCCAACCAAAACTACTAGCCTTCACCACAACCAACCCCCCATCAAATAAGACCTCCCTCACTACCAAACCCACACCATGATCCTGACCATGAACCTAAGCTTCTTTGACCAATTTTCCAGCCCCAATCTATTCGGCATCCCCTTAATCCTACTATCCCTACTCTTCCCAGCCCTACTATTCCCGTCCCCAAACAACCGATGAATCAACAACCGCCTTTCTACTATCCAAACATGACTCCTTCACCTAATCACAAAACAACTAATAGTCCCACTCAACAAAAATGGCCACAAATGAGCCATAATATTTACATCCCTAATAATCATACTTCTTACAATCAACCTTCTAGGCCTCCTTCCATATACATTCACCCCAACCACCCAACTATCTATGAACATAGCCCTAGCCTTCCCACTATGGCTCGCCACACTACTAACAGGCCTACGAAACCAACCATCAGCCTCTTTAGCCCACCTATTACCCGAAGGTACCCCTACACCCCTAATCCCCGCACTAATCCTGATCGAAACAACCAGCCTACTAATCCGCCCCCTAGCCCTCGGAGTCCGCCTTACAGCCAACCTTACAGCAGGACACTTACTCATCCAACTCATCTCTACAGCCTCCATTGCATTAATACCCACCCTTCCTGCAGTATCCATCCTAACAATAATCATCCTACTACTCCTAACCATCCTAGAAGTAGCAGTAGCCATAATCCAGGCCTACGTCTTCGTGCTCCTTCTAAGCCTATACTTACAAGAAAACATCTAATGGCACACCAAGCACACTCATACCACATAGTTGACCCAAGCCCTTGACCAATCTTCGGGGCAGCCGCCGCCCTACTCACAACCTCAGGATTAATCATGTGATTCCACTACAACTCATCCATACTACTAACCCTAGGCCTCATCTCAATACTCCTAGTAATACTCCAATGATGACGAGACATTGTACGAGAAAGCACCTTCCAAGGCCATCACACTCCCACAGTCCAAAAAGGCCTACGATACGGCATAATCCTTTTCATCACATCCGAAGCATTCTTCTTCTTAGGGTTCTTCTGAGCGTTCTTCCACTCGAGCCTGGCCCCAACCCCAGAACTAGGAGGCCAATGACCCCCAACAGGAATTAAACCACTCAACCCGATAGAAGTCCCCCTACTAAACACAGCCATCCTACTAGCCTCAGGCGTTACCGTAACGTGAGCCCATCACAGCATCACAGAAGGAAACCGAAAACACGCCATCCACGCCCTAACCCTAACGATCCTCCTGGGATTCTACTTCACAGCCCTACAAGCAATAGAATACCACGAAGCCCCATTCTCAATCGCCGATAGCGTCTACGGATCTACCTTCTTCGTTGCCACTGGATTCCACGGACTCCACGTAATCATCGGATCCTCCTTCCTGACCGTCTGCCTCTTCCGACTGATCAAGTTCCACTTTACATCAGACCACCACTTCGGATTCGAGGCAGCAGCCTGATACTGACACTTCGTAGACATCATCTGACTATTCCTCTACATAACCATCTACTGATGAGGATCTTGCTCTTCTAGTATATTAATTACAATTGACTTCCAATCTCTAGAATCTGGTATAAACCCAGAGGAGAGCAATGAACGCACTCATGTTCATATTTGCCCTATCATCAATCCTAAGCGCCGCCCTAACCGCATTAAACTTCTGACTCGCCCAAATAAACCCCGACTCAGAGAAACTCTCACCGTACGAATGTGGATTCGACCCACTTGGATCTGCTCGATTACCATTCTCAGTCCGATTCTTCCTCAGTAGCCATCCTGTTCGTCCTATTCGACCTAGAAATCGCCCTCCTACTCCCCCTGCCATGAGCCGTCCAACTCCAATCCCCCCTAATGACCCTCACCTGAACTGTAGTGATCCTCCTTCTCCTAACACTCGGACTGGCCTACGAGTGAATTCAAGGGGGCCTAGAATGAGCAGAATAACAGAAAGTTAGTCTAACCAAAAAGATAGCTGGTTTCGACCCAGCAGATTACAGCCAACCCTGTAACTTTCTTATGTCGCCCCTACATTTAAGCTTCTACTCAGCCTTCATTTTCAGCGGACTAGGACTAGCCTTCCACCGAACCCACCTAGTATCCGCCCTACTATGCCTTGAAAGCATAATATTATCGATATTCGTAGGCCTATCAATATGATCCATCGAAAACCAAGTCTCCTCATTCACCATGGTACCAATTCTCATGCTAACCTTCTCAGCGTGTGAGGCGGGCACAGGCCTGGCCATCCTAGTAGCCTCCACCCGCACACATGGCTCCGACCATCTACACAACCTAAACCTCCTGCAATGCTAAAAATCATCCTACCCACAATCATACTTCTTCCAACAGCCCTGCTGTCTCCACCAAAATTTCTATGGACTAACACCACCTTATACAGCCTCCTAATCGCTGCCCTAAGCCTACAGTGATTAATCCCAACCTACTACCCCTACAAATTTTTATCCAACTGAACAGGAATTGACCAAATCTCATCCCCCCTCCTAGTACTATCCTGCTGACTACTCCCACTCATAATCATAGCAAGCCAAAACCACCTGCAACAAGAACCCCTACAACGCAAACGAATCTTTATCTCAACCTTAGTCGCAGTCCAGCCATTCATCCTACTAGCCTTTTCCACCACAGAACTAGCACTATTTTACATCTCATTTGAAGCAACCCTCATTCCCACCCTAATCTTAATCACCCGATGGGGGAACCAACCAGAACGCCTAAGCGCTGGCATCTACCTGCTATTCTACACGCCAGTAAGCTCTCTACCCCTGCTAATCACAATCATACACCTATACGTGAAAATTGGCACCCTGCACCTGCCAACCCTACAAGTAACCCACCCAACCCTATCCACCTCATGGACAGGAATACTATCAGGTCTAGCACTGCTCATAGCATTCATAGTAAAAGCCCCACTATACGGCCTACACCTCTGACTGCCAAAAGCCCACGTAGAAGCACCCATCGCAGGCTCAATACTCCTCGCCGCCCTACTACTAAAGCTAGGAGGATACGGAATTATACGAGTCACTCTATTTATGGGCCCACTGTCCAACCTCCTGCACTACCCCTTCCTAACCCTGGCCCTATGAGGCGCCCTAATGACTAGCTCAATCTGCCTACGACAGACAGACCTAAAATCACTAATCGCTTATTCATCCGTTAGCCACATAGGCCTAGTTATCGCCGCAGGAATAATCCAAACCCACTGATCATTCTCAGGGGCAATGATCCTAATAATTTCCCATGGACTAACTTCCTCCATACTATTCTGCCTAGCCAACACAAACTATGAACGTACGCACAGCCGAATTCTACTACTCACACGAGGCCTACAACCTCTCCTACCACTCATAGCTACCTGATGATTGCTGGCCAATCTAACAAACATAGCCTTACCCCCAACAACAAACCTCATAGCAGAGCTAACCATTATAATCACCTTATTCAACTGATCTGCCTTCACGATCATCCTAACAGGAATCGCAACCCTACTAACCGCCTCCTACACCTTATTCATACTACTAATGACCCAACGAGGCTCAATCCCCTCCCACATCACATCTATGCAAAACTCAACCACGCGAGAACACCTGCTCATAACACTCCACATTATCCCAATATTCCTCCTAATCCTCAAACCCGAACTGATCTCCGGAATCCCCTCATGCAAGTATAGTTTAAACCAAACATTAGACTGTGATTCTAAGAATAGAAGTTCAAACCTTCTTACCTGCCGAGGGGAGGGTTTAACCAACAAGAGCTGCTAACTCTTACATCTGAGCCTAAAACCTCAGCCCCCTTACTTTTAAAGGATAACAGCAATCCACTGGTCTTAGGAACCACCCATCTTGGTGCAAATCCAAGTAAAAGTAGTGAACCCCACACTACTAATCAACTCCCTCACACTACTCACGCTGACAATCCTCCTAACCCCAATCATCCTGCCATTTCTATTTAAAAACTTTAAAAACACCCCAAAAGCCACCACCCGCGCTGTTAAAACCGCATTCCTAATTAGCCTAGCCCCTACAACCGCATTCATCTACTCGGGAGTAGAATCTGTCACCTGCCACTGGGAGTGAAAATTCATTATAAACTTTAAAATCCCCCTGAGCCTAAAAATAGACCAATACTCAATAACATTTCTTCCAATCGCCCTATTTGTAACATGATCAATCCTACAATTCGCCATATGATACATGGCCTCAGAGCCATACGTAACAAAATTTTTCACCTACCTACTGACATTCCTAGTCGCCATACTCCTCCTAACAACCGCAAACAACATATTCCTCCTATTCGTAGGCTGGGAAGGAGTACGAATCATGTCCTTCCTTCTCATCGGCTGATGACAAGGCCGAGCAGATGCCAACACCGCCGCCCTACGAGCCGTAATCTACAACCGAATCGGAGACGTCGGACTGATCCTGAGCATAGCATGACTAGCTTCAACATTCAACACCTGAGAGATCCAACAAGCCGTACACCCCCACCAAACCCCAATCCTCCCCCTCATAGGATTAATCCTCGCAGCCGCAGGAAAATCCGCCCAATTTGGACTCCACCCATGACTGCCCGCAGCAATAGAAGGCCCCACCCCAGTATCAGCCCTACTGCACTCCAGTACCATAGTAGTAGCCGGAATCTTCCTGCTCATCCGCATGCACCCCCTGCTAGCCACCAACCAGACAGCCCTAACTGCCTGCCTATGCCTAGGTGCTCTATCAACCCTATTCGCTGCCACATGCGCCCTAACCCAAAATGACATCAAAAAAATCATTGCTTTCTCAACATCCAGCCAACTAGGACTAATAATAGTCACTATCGGACTAAACCTCCCACAACTAGCCTTCCTACACATCTCAACCCATGCCTTCTTTAAAGCCATACTATTCCTATGCTCAGGGTCTATCATCCACAACCTAAACGGAGAACAAGATATCCGAAAGATAGGAGGCCTACAGAAAATACTCCCAGTCACTACTTCCTGCCTAACCATCGGAAACCTGGCGCTGATAGGAACCCCATTCCTAGCCGGATTCTACTCAAAAGACCTCATCATCGAAAGCTTAAACACATCATACCTAAATACTTGAGCCCTACTCCTAACCCTTATAGCCACAGCATTCACCGCAACCTACAGCATCCGCATAACCATCCTAGTCCAAGCTGGACAAACCCGAATCCCCCCAATAGTATCAATAAACGAAAACAACCCACTAATCACCGCCCCCCTAACCCGACTCGCCCCAGGCAGCATTACAGCAGGAATAATCATTACCTCTTTCATCACACCAACCAAAACCCCCCCAATAACCATACCCCTTATCACCAAAACCGCTGCCATCCTCATAACAATCCTAGGAATCATCCTAGGCCCCTCATGTACAGGGCCACACCCCTCTAACGGCGCAAGCTTACATAGAAACATTATTAACAGACCTAGACAGATACAAAAACCCCTACAAGACCACGTATTAACTAACCCTGTTAACCCGACTCAGGAGCGCCTATAAGAGCGATTAAAATCTGTGAAAGGAACTCGGCAAATTAATAAGGCCCGACTGTTTACCAAAAACATAGCCTTCAGCAAATTAAACAAGTATTGAAGGTGATGCCTGCCCGGTGACTTAGGTTTAACGGCCGCGGTATCCTAACCGTGCAAAGATAGCGCAATCAATTGTCCCATAAATCGAGACTTGTATGAATGGCTAAACGAGGTCTTAACTGTCTCTCACAGATAATCAGTGAAATTGATCTCCCCGTGCAAAAGCGGGGATGTGAACATAAGACGAGAAGACCCTGTGGAACTTAAAAATCAACGACCACCGCGAATCCTCAATCAACCCCACTGGGGCCACTACCATCGCAGAGCCTGGTCGATATTTTTCGGTTGGGGCGACCTTGGAGGAGAACAAATCCTCCAAAAACAAGACCATACCTCTTTACCTAGAGCTACCCCTCAAAGTGCTAACAGTGACCAGACCCAATATAATTGATTAATGGACCAAGCTACCCCAGGGATAACAGCGCAATCCCCCTCAAGAGCCCATATCGACAGGGGGGTTTACGACCTCGATGTTGGATCAGGACATCCTAATGGTGCAGCCGCTATTAAGGGTTCGTTTGTTCAACGATTAACAGTCCTACGTGATCTGAGTTCAGACCGGAGCAATCCAGGTCGGTTTCTATCTATGACACACTCTCCCCAGTACGAAAGGACCGGGAAAGTGGGGCCAATACCACAAGCACGCCCCCCCCCTCTAAGCAGTGAAACCAACTAAACCGTGAAGAGGGCCTTCCCCCACCACTTTCAATCCTAGAAAAGGACCAGCTAGAGTGGCAGAGCCCGGCAAGTGCAGAAGGCTTAAGCCCTTTCCCCAGAGGTTCAAATCCTCTCCCTAGCTTCACCCATGATTCAAATAACAACACTAAGCTGCCTCGTTATATCCCTCCTATACATCATCCCAATCCTGATTGCCGTAGCCTTCCTAACCCTAGTAGAACGGAAAATCCTAAGCTACATACAATCCCGCAAAGGCCCTAACGTTGTCGGGCCTTTTGGCCTACTTCAACCATTTGCGGACGGACTGAAACTATTTACCAAAGAGCCCATCCGACCCTCTACCTCTTCCCCACTTCTATTCATTCTGATACCAATACTAGCCCTTGTCCTAGCCCTCACCACTTGAGCACCACTACCACTCCCATTTCCCCTAGCAGATCTAAACCTCGGAGTTCTCTTCCTAATAGCCATGTCAAGCCTAGCCGTCTACTCAGTCCTATGATCAGGCTGAGCCTCGAACTCAAAATACGCACTAATCGGAGCCCTACGGGCAGTAGCACAGACCATTTCATACGAAGTGACACTGGCCATAATCCTGCTATCAATAATCATACTAAGCGGAAGCTACACACTCAGCTCCTTTGCCATCGCACAGGAGCCTCTATACTTCATTTTCTCCTCATGACCCCTAGCAATAATATGATACGTATCCACCCTAGCAGAGACAAACCGAGCTCCTTTTGACCTCACAGAGGGTGAATCTGAGCTAGTCTCAGGGTTTAACGTTGAATACGCCGCAGGACCCTTCGCCTTATTCTTCCTAGCTGAATATGCGAACATTATGCTAATAAATACACTTACAGCCATCATATTCCTAAACCCAAGCGCCCTAGGGCCACCCACAGAACTATTCCCCGTCATCCTAGCCACAAAAGTCCTCCTACTATCTTCTGGTTTCTTATGGGTCCGAGCTTCATACCCACGATTCCGATATGACCAACTAATGCACCTACTATGAAAAAACTTCCTACCCCTCACACTAGCTCTGTGCCTCTGACACATCAGCATACCTATCTGCTATGCAGGCCTACCTCCTTACATAAGGAAATGTGCCTGAACTACAAAGGGTCACTATGATAAAGTGAACATAGAGGTATAACAGCCCTCTCATTTCCTGTTGACCTTAGAAAAGTAGGAATTGAACCCACACAAGAGAAATCAAAATTCTCCATACTTCCCTTATATTATTTTCTAGTAGAGTCAGCTAATCAAGCTATCGGGCCCATACCCCGAAAATGATGGTTTAACCCCCTCCTCTACTAATGAACCCTTACGCGACCCCAATCATAACCTTCAGCCTCATCTTGGGCACCACAATCACAATTTCCAGCAACCACTGAGTTCTGGCCTGGACAGGACTGGAGATCAACGCACTAGCCATCATTCCCCTAATTGCCAAATCCCACCACCCACGAGCAGTAGAAGCCGCAACGAAATACTTCCTAACCCAAGCAGCTGCTTCCGCCCTGGTCCTATTCTCTAGCATAACCAATGCCTGAGTCACCGGCCAATGAGACATCACACAAATAAACCACCCAACCTCCTGTCTACTACTGACAGCAGCAATCGCTATTAAACTGGGCCTAGTGCCATTTCACTTCTGATTCCCAGAAGTACTACAAGGATCGCCACTAATAACAGCCCTGCTACTCTCGACCCTCATAAAATTCCCCCCACTAACCCTGCTCCTACTAACATCCAAATCCCTCGACCCAGCTCTACTCACCGCCATGGCCCTAGCCTCAACAGCACTAGGAGGCTGAATAGGACTGAACCAAACACAAACACGCAAAATCCTAGCCTTCTCGTCCATCTCCCACTTAGGCTGAATCGCCATCATCCTAGTTTACAGCCCCAAATTGGCCTTACTTACCTTCTACCTATACACAATCATAACATCAGCCGTATTCCTAGCCCTTAACAAAATCAAAGCCCTTAACCTATCCATGATCACAACCTCATGAACAAAAACCCCAGTGCTAAACGCCACCCTAATACTAGTACTTTTATCCCTAGCAGGCCTCCCCCCATTAACAGGCTTTATACCAAAGTGACTTATCATCCAAGAACTAACTAAACAGGAAATAACACCAGCAGCCATGGCAATTGCCATGCTATCACTGCTCAGCCTCTTCTTCTACCTACGCCTCGCATACCACTCAACAATTACCCTTCCCCCCAACTCCTCTAACCACATAAAACAATGATACACTAGCAAAGCCCCAAGCACACCTACTGCGGTCCTTGCCTCACTATCAATCCTCTTACTTCCCCTGTCCCCAATAATACATGCCATTGTCTAGAAACTTAGGATAACACCCCAAACCGAAGGCCTTCAAAGCCTTAAATAAGAGTTAAACCCTCTTAGTTTCTGCACATTAAGACTTACAGAATATTAACCTGTATCTTCTGAATGCAAGTCAGACGCTTTAATTAAGCTAAAGCCTCCCTAGACAGATGGGCTTCGATCCCACAAAACTCTAGTTAACAGCTAAATGCCTAAACCAATTGGCTTCTGCCTACAAAGACCCTGACGCACCCTAGTGCGCATCGATGAGCTTGCAACTCAACATGAATTTCACTACAGAGCCGATAAGAAGAGGAATTAAACCTCTGTAAAAAGGACTACAGCCTAACGCTTCAACACTCAGCCATCTTACCCGTCACCTTCATCAACCGATGACTATTTTCCACTAACCATAAGGATATTGGCACCCTGTACCTCATCTTCGGGGCATGAGCAGGAATAGTCGGCACCGCACTCAGCCTATTAATCCGCGCAGAACTAGGACAACCAGGAACTCTCCTAGGCGACGACCAAATTTACAATGTAATCGTTACCGCTCACGCCTTTGTAATAAGCTTCTTTATAGTCATACCCATCATGATCGGAGGATTCGGCAACTGATTAGTCCCCCTCATAATCGGTGCCCCCGACATAGCATTCCCGCGAATAAACAACATAAGCTTTTGACTCCTCCCCCCATCATTCCTCCTCCTACTAGCCTCATCCACTGTAGAAGCTGGCGCCGGCACAGGCTGAACTGTCTACCCTCCCCTAGCAGGTGACCTTGCCCACGCCGGAGCTTCAGTAGACCTGGCTATCTTCTCACTCCACTTAGCCGGTATCTCCTCCATCCTTGGGGCCATCAACTTTATCACCACAGCCATCAACATAAAACCCCCCGCACTCTCACAATACCAAACCCCACTATTTGTCTGATCCGTACTAATTACCGCCATCCTACTCCTTCTATCACTCCCCGTACTCGCCGCCGGTATTACAATATTACTAACTGATCGAAACCTAAACACCACATTCTTCGACCCCGCTGGAGGAGGAGACCCAATCCTGTACCAACACCTATTCTGATTCTTCGGACACCCAGAAGTCTATATTCTGATCCTACCGGGGTTCGGAATCATCTCACACGTAGTCACGTACTACTCAGGCAAAAAGGAGCCCTTCGGCTACATGGGAATAGTCTGAGCCATACTATCCATCGGCTTCCTAGGATTCATCGTCTGAGCTCACCACATGTTTACAGTAGGAATAGACGTTGATACCCGAGCCTACTTTACATCAGCCACTATAATCATTGCCATCCCTACCGGAATCAAAGTATTTAGCTGACTAGCCACCCTGCACGGAGGAACAATCAAATGAGACCCCCCCCAATACTATGAGCTCTAGGATTTATCTTCCTATTTACCATCGGAGGATTAACAGGAATCGTTCTTGCAAACTCTTCCCTAGACATCGCCCTGCACGACACGTACTACGTAGTTGCCCACTTCCACTACGTCCTATCCATAGGCGCCGTCTTTGCCATTCTAGCAGGATTTACTCACTGATTCCCACTACTCACTGGGTTTACCCTACACCAAACATGAGCAAAAGCCCACTTCGGGGTAATATTTACAGGAGTAAACCTAACGTTCTTCCCCCAGCACTTCCTAGGCCTAGCAGGAATACCCCGACGATACTCGGACTATCCCGACGCCTACACACTATGAAACACCATTTCCTCCATCGGCTCCCTAATCTCAATAGTAGCCGTAATCATACTAATATTCATCATCTGAGAAGCCTTTCCGGCCAAACGAAAAGTCCTACAACCAGAACTAACTACCACAAACGTTGAATGAATCCACGGCTGCCCTCCCCCATACCATACTTTCTGGACTCGCGTCACTGCATCCCCAGTGGTGCCAGTGCAGTCTCTGGACTCACTGCACTGCATCCCCAGTGGTGCCAGTGCACTCTCTGGACTCACTGCACTGCATCCCCAGTGGTGCCAGTGCACTCTCTGGACTCACTGCAGTGCATCTCCAATGGTGCCAGTGCACTCTCTGGACTCACTGCACTGCATCCCCAGTGGTGCCAATGCACTCTCTGGACTCACTGCTGTGCATCCCCAGTGGTGCCAGTGCACTCTCTGGACTCACTGCACTGCATCTCCAATGGTGCCAATGCACTCTCTGGACTCACTGTACTGCATCCCCAGTGGTGCCAGTGCACTCTCTTGACTCACTGCACTGCATCCCCAGTGGTGCCAGTGCACTCACTGGATTCACTGCACTGCATCCCCAGTGGTGCTAGTGCACTCTCTGGACTCACTGCAGTGCATCCCCAGTGGTACCAGTGCACTCTCTGGACTCACTGAAGTGCATTCTCAGTGGTGCCAGTGCACTCTGTGGACTCACTGCAGTGCATCCCCAGTGGTGCCAGTGCGCTCTCTGGACTCACTGCAGTGCATACCCAGTGGTGCCAGTGCACTCTCTGGACTCACTGCACTGCATCCCCAGTGGTGCCAATGCACTCTCTGGACTCACTGCTGTGCATCCCCAGTGGTGCCAGTGCACTCTCTGGACTCACTGCACTGCATCCCCAGTGGTGCCAGTGCACTCTCTGGACTCACTGCAGTGCATCCCCAGTGGTGCCAGTGCACTCTCTGGACTCACTGCACTGCATCCCCAGTGGTGCCAGTGCACTCTCTGGACTCACTGCACTGCATCCCCAGTGGTGCCAGTGCACTCTCTGGAGTCACTGCACTGCATCCCCAGTGGTGCCAGTGCACTCTCTCGAGTCACTGCACTACATCCCCAGTGGTGCCAGTGCACTCACTGGACTCACTGTACTGCATCATCAGTGGTGCCAGTGCACTCTCTGGACTCACTGCACTGCATCCCCAGTGGTGCCAGTGCACTCTCTGGAGTCACTGCACTGCATCCCCAGTGGTGCCAGTGCAGTCTCTGCACTCACTGAAGTGCATCCCCAGTGGTGCCAGTGAACTCTCTGGACTCACTGCAGTGCGTCCCCAGTGGTGCCAGTGCACTCTCTGGACTCACTGCACTGCATCCCCAGTGGTGCCAGTGCACTCTCTGGACTCACTGCACTGCATCCCCAGTGGTGCCAGTGCACTCTCTGGACTCACTGCACGGCATCTCCAATGGTGCCAGTGCACTCTCTGGACTCACTGCACTGCATCCCCAGTGGAGCCAGTGCACTCTCTGGACTCACTGAAGTGCATCCCCATTGGTGCCAGTGCACTCTCTGGACTCACTGCACTGCATCCCCAGTGGTGCCAGTGCACTCTCTGGACTCACTGCACTGCATCCCCAGTGGTGCAAGTGCACTCTCTGGACTCACTGCAGTGCATCCCAAGTGGTGCCAATGCACTCTCTGGACTCACTGCAGTGCATCCCCAGTGGTGCCAGTACACTCACTGGACTCACTGCACTGCATCCCCAGTGCTGCCAGTGCAGTCTCTGCACTCACTGAAGTGCATCTCCAGTGGTGCCAGTGAACTCTCTGGACTCACTGCAGTGCATCCCCAGTGGTGCCAGTGCACTCTCTGGACTCACTGCACTGCATCCCCAGTGGTGCCAGTGCACTCTCTGGACTCACTGCACTGCATCCCCAGTGGTGCCAGTGCACTCTCTGGACTCACTGCACTGCATCTCCAATGGTGCCAATGCACTCTCTGGACTCACTGTACTGCATCCCCAGTGGTGCCAGTGCACTCTCTTGACTCACTGCACTGCATCCCCAGTGGTGCCAGTGCACTCACTGGATTCACTGCACTGCATCCCCAGTGGTGCTAGTGCACTCTCTGGACTCACTGCACTGCATCCCCAGTGGTACCAGTGCACTCTCTGGACTCACTGAAGTGCATTCTCAGTGGTGCCAGTGCACTCTGTGGACTCACTGCAGTGCATCCCCAGTGGTGCCAGTGCGCTCTCTGGACTCACTGCAGTGCATCCCCAGTGGTGCCAGTGCACTCTCTGGACTCACTGCACTGCATCCCCAGTGCTGCCAGTGCACTCTCTGGACTCACTGCACTGCATCCCCAGTGGTGCCAGTGCACTCTCTGGACTCACTGCACTGCATCCCCAGTGGTGCCAGTGCACTCTCTGGACTCACTGCACTGCATCCCCAGTGGTGCCAGTGCACTCTCTGGACTCACTGCACTGCATCCCCAGTGGTACCAGTGCACTCTGTGGACTCACTGCAGTGCATCCCCAGTGCTGCCAGTGCACTCTCTGGACTCACTGCACTGCATCCCCAGTGGTGCCAGTGCACTCTCTGGACTCACTGCACTGCATCCCCAGTGGTGCCAGTGCACTCTCTGGACTCACTGCACTGCATCCCAAGTGGTGCCAGTGCACTCTCTGGAGTCACTGCACTGCATCCCCAGTGGTGCCAGTGCACTCTCTCGAGTCACTGCACTACATCCCCAGTGGTGCCAGTGCACTCACTGGACTCACTGTACTGCATCATCAGTGGTGCCAGTGCACTCTCTGGACTCACGGCAGTGCATCCCCAGTGGTGCCAGTGCACTCTCTGGACTCACTGCACTGCATCCCCAGTGGTGCCAGTGCACTCTCTGGACTCACTGCACTGCATCCCCAGTGGTGCAAGTGCACTCTCTGGACTCACTGCAGTGCATCCCAAGTGGTGTCAATGCACTCTCTGGACTCACTGCAGTGCATCCCCAGTGGTGCCAGTACACTCACTGGACTCACTGCACTGCATCCCCAGTGCTGCCAGTGCAGTCTCTGCACTCACTGAAGTGCATCCCCAGTGGTGCCAGTGAACTCTCTGGACTCACTGCAGTGCATCCCCAGTGGTGCCAGTGCACTCTCTGGACTCACTGCACTGCATCCCCAGTGGTGCCAGTGCACTCTCTGGACTCACTGCACTGCATCCCCAGTGGTGCCAGTGCACTCTCTGGACTCACTGCACTGCATCTCCAATGGTGCCAGTGCACTCTCTGGACTCACTGCACTGCATCCCCAGTGGAGCCAGTGCACTCTCTGGACTCACTGAAGTGCATCCCCATTGGTGCCAGTGCACTCTCTGGACTCACTGCACTGCATCCCCAGTGGTGCCAGTGCACTCTCTGGACTCACTGCACTGCATCCCCAGTGGTGCAAGTGCACTCTCTGGACTCACTGCAGTGCATCCCAAGTGGTGCCAATGCACTCTCTGGACTCACTGCAGTGCATCCCCAGTGGTGCCAGTACACTCTCTGGACTCACTGCACTGCATCCCCATTGGTGCCAGTGCACTCTCTGGACTCACTGCAGTGCATCTCCAATGGTGCCAGTGCACTCTCTGGACTCACTGCACTGCATCCCCAGTGGTGCCAATGCACTCTCTGGACTCACTGCAGTGCATACCCAGTGGTGCCAGTGCACTCTCTGGACTCACTGCACTGCATCCCCAGTGCTGCCAGTGCACTCTCTGGACTCACTGCACTGCATCCCCAGTGGTGCCAGTGCACTCTCTGGACTCACTGCACTGCATCCCCAGTGGTGCCAGTGCACTCTCTGGACTCACTGCAGTGCATCCCCAGTGGTGCCAGTGCACTCTGTGGACTCACTGCAGTGCATCCCCAGTGCTGCCAGTGCACTCTCTGGACTCACTGCACTGCATCCCCAGTGGTGCCAATGCACTCTCTGGACTCACTGCACTGCATCCCCAGTGGTGCCAGTGCACTCTCTGGACTCACTGCACTGCATCCCAAGTGGTGCCAGTGCACTCTCTGGAGTCACTAAACTGCATCACCAGTGGTGCCAGTGCACTCTCTCGAGTCACTGCACTACATCCCCAGTGGTGCCAGTGCACTCACTGGACTCACTGTACTGCATCATCAGTGGTGCCAGTGCACTCTCTGGACTCACTGCAGTGCATCCCCAGTGGTGCCAGTGCACTCACTGGACTCACTGCAGTGCATCCCCAGTGCTGCCAGTGCAGTCTCTGCACTCACTATACTGCATCACCAGTGGTGCCAGTGCACTCTCTGGACTCACTGCACTGCATCCCCAGTGTTGCCAGTGCATTCACTGGACTCACTGTACTGCATCTCCAGTGGTGCCAGTGCACTCTCTGGACTCACTGCAGTGCATCCCCAGTGGTGCCAGTGCACTCTCTGGACTCACTGCAGTGCATCCCCACTGGTGCCAGTGCACTCACTGGACTCACTGCACTACATTCCCAGTGGTGCTAGTTCACTCTCTGGACTCACTGCAGTGCATCCCCAGTGGTGCCAGTGCACTCTTTGGACTCACTGAAGTGCATTCTAAGTGGTGCCAGTCCACTCTCTGGACTCACTGCACTGCATCCCCAGTGGTGCCAGTGCGCTCTCTGGCCTCACTGAAGTGCATTCTCAGTGGTGCCAGTGCACTCTCTGGACTCACTGCAGTGCATCCCCAGTGGTGCCAGTACGCTCTCTGGACTCACTGCACTGCATCCCCAGTGGTGCTAGTGCACTCTCTGGACTTACTGCAGTGCATCCCCAGTGGTGCCAGTGCACTCTCTGGACTCACTGAAAGGCATTCTCAGTGGTGCCAGTGCACTCTCTGGACTCACTGCAGTGCATCACCAGTGGTGCCAGTGCACTCTCTGGACTCACCGCACCGCATCCCCAGTGGTGCCAGTGCACTCTCTGGAGTAACTGCAGTGCATCACCAGAGGTGCCAGTGCACTCTCTGGACTCACTGCACTGCATCCCCAGTGGTGCCAGTGCACTCTCTGGACTCACTGCACTGTATCCCCAGTGGTGCCAGAGCACTCTCTGGACTCACTGCACTGCATCCCCAGTGCTGCCTGTGCACTCTCTGGACTCACTGCACTGCATCCCCAGTGGTGCCACTGCACTCTCTGGACTCACTGCACTGCATCCCCAGTGGTGCCAGTGCACTCCCTGCACTCACTGCACTGCATCCCCAGTGGTGCCAGTGCACTCACTGGACTCACTGCACTGCATCCCCAGTGGTGCCAGTGCGATCTCTGGACTCACTGCACTGCATTCCCAGTGGTGCCAGTGCACACTCTGGACTCACTGCACTGCATCCCCAGTGGTGCCAGTGCACTCTCTGGACTCACTGCATTGCGTCCCCAGTTTTGCCTGTGCACTCTCTGGACTCACTGCACTGCATACCCAGTGGTGCCAGTGCACTCTCTGGACTAACTGCACTGCATCCCCATTGGAGCCAGTGCACACTCTGGACTCACTGCAGTGCATCCCCAGTGGTGCCAGTGCACTCTGTGGACTCACTGCAGTGCATCCCCAGTGGAGCCCGTGCACTCTCTGGACTCACTGAAGTGCATCCCCAGTGGTGCCAGTGCACTCTCTGGACTCACTGCACTGCATCCCCAGTGGTGCCAGTGCACTCTGTGGACTCACTGCAGTGCATCCCCAGTGGTGCCAGTGCACTCTCTGGACTCACTGAAGTGCATTCTCAGTGGTGCCAGTGCACTCTCTTTACTCACTGCAGTGCATCCCCAGTGGTGCCAGTACACTCACTGGACTGACTGCACTGCATCCCCAGTGGTGCTAGTGCACTCTCTGGACTCACTGCACTGCATCCACAGTGGTGCCAATGCACTCTCTGGACTCACTGCTGTGCATCCCCAGTGGTGCCAGTGCACTCTCTGGACTCACTGTACTGCATCCCCAGTGGTGCCAGTGCACTCTGTGGACTCACTGCTGTGCATCCCCATTGGTGCCAGTGCACTCTCTGGACTCACTGCACTGCATCCCCAGTGGTGCCAGTGCACTCTCTGGACTCACTGCAGTGCATCCCCAGTGGTGCAAGTGCACTCTCTGGACTCACTGCAGTGCATCCCAAGTGGTGCCAATGCACTCTCTGGACTCACTGCAGTGCATCCCCAGTGGTGCCAGTACGCTCTCTGGACTCACTGCACTGCATCCCCAGTGGTGCTAGTGCACTCTGTGGACTCACTGCAGTGCATCCCCAGTGGTGCCAGTGCACTCTCTGGACTCACTGAAAGGCATTCTCAGTGGTGCCAGTGCACTCTCTGGACTCACTGCAGTGCATCACCAGTGGTGCCAGTGCACTCTCTGGACTCACCGCACCGCATCCCCAGTGGTGCCAGTGCACTCTCTGGAGTAACTGCAGTGCATCACCAGAGGTGCCAGTGCACTCTCTGGACTCACTGCACTGCATCCCCAGTGGTGCCAGTGCACTCTCTGGACTCACTGCACTGCATCCCCAGTGCTGCCTGTGCACTCTCTGGACTCACTGCACTGCATCCCCAGTGGTGCCACTGCACTCTCTGGACTAACTGCACTGCATCCACAGTGGTGCCAGTGCACTCCCTGCACTCACTGCACTGCATCCCCAGTGGTGCCAGTGCACTCACTGGACTCACTGCAGTGCATTCTCTCTGGTGCCAGTGCACTCTCTGGACTCACTGCACTGCATCCCCAGTGGTGCCAGTGCACTCTCTGGACTCACTGCAGTGCATCCCCAGTGGTGCCAGTGCACTCTGTGGACTCACTGCAGTGCATCCCCAGTGGTGCCAGTGCACTCTCTGGACTCACTGAAGTGCATCCCCCGTGGTGCCAGTGCGATCTCTGGACTCACTGCACTGCATTCCCAGTGGTGCCAGTGCACACTCTGGACTCACTGCACTGCATCCCCAGTGGTGCCAGTGCACTCT
>NW_027663821.1:100000-102500 GCF_964034855.1 Anser brachyrhynchus | reverse complement strand
AACCCTAACCCTAACCCTAACCCTAACCCTAACCCTAACCCTAACCCTAACCCTAACCCTAACCCTAACCCTAACCCTAACCCTAACCCTAACCCTAACCCTAACCCTAACCCTAACCCTAACCCTAACCCTAACCCTAACCCTAACCCTAACCCTAACCCTAACCCTAACCCTAACCCTAACCCTAACCCTAACCCTAACCCTAACCCTAACCCTAACCCTAACCCTAACCCTAACCCTAACCCTAACCCTAACCCTAACCCTAACCCTAACCCTAACCCTAACCCTAACCCTAACCCTAACCCTAACCCTAACCCTAACCCTAACCCTAACCCTAACCCTAACCCTAACCCTAACCCTAACCCTAACCCTAACCCTAACCCTAACCCTAACCCTAACCCTAACCCTAACCCTAACCCTAACCCTAACCCTAACCCTAACCCTAACCCTAACCCTAACCCTAACCCTAACCCTAACCCTAACCCTAACCCTAACCCTAACCCTAACCCTAACCCTAACCCTAACCCTAACCCTAACCCTAACCCTAACCCTAACCCTAACCCTAACCCTAACCCTAACCCTAACCCTAACCCTAACCCTAACCCTAACCCTAACCCTAACCCTAACCCTAACCCTAACCCTAACCCTAACCCTAACCCTAACCCTAACCCTAACCCTAACCCTAACCCTAACCCTAACCCTAACCCTAACCCTAACCCTAACCCTAACCCTAACCCTAACCCTAACCCTAACCCTAACCCTAACCCTAACCCTAACCCTAACCCTAACCCTAACCCTAACCCTAACCCTAACCCTAACCCTAACCCTAACCCTAACCCTAACCCTAACCCTAACCCTAACCCTAACCCTAACCCTAACCCTAACCCTAACCCTAACCCTAACCCTAACCCTAACCCTAACCCTAACCCTAACCCTAACCCTAACCCTAACCCTAACCCTAACCCTAACCCTAACCCTAACCCTAACCCTAACCCTAACCCTAACCCTAACCCTAACCCTAACCCTAACCCTAACCCTAACCCTAACCCTAACCCTAACCCTAACCCTAACCCTAACCCTAACCCTAACCCTAACCCTAACCCTAACCCTAACCCTAACCCTAACCCTAACCCTAACCCTAACCCTAACCCTAACCCTAACCCTAACCCTAACCCTAACCCTAACCCTAACCCTAACCCTAACCCTAACCCTAACCCTAACCCTAACCCTAACCCTAACCCTAACCCTAACCCTAACCCTAACCCTAACCCTAACCCTAACCCTAACCCTAACCCTAACCCTAACCCTAACCCTAACCCTAACCCTAACCCTAACCCTAACCCTAACCCTAACCCTAACCCTAACCCTAACCCTAACCCTAACCCTAACCCTAACCCTAACCCTAACCCTAACCCTAACCCTAACCCTAACCCTAACCCTAACCCTAACCCTAACCCTAACCCTAACCCTAACCCTAACCCTAACCCTAACCCTAACCCTAACCCTAACCCTAACCCTAACCCTAACCCTAACCCTAACCCTAACCCTAACCCTAACCCTAACCCTAACCCTAACCCTAACCCTAACCCTAACCCTAACCCTAACCCTAACCCTAACCCTAACCCTAACCCTAACCCTAACCCTAACCCTAACCCTAACCCTAACCCTAACCCTAACCCTAACCCTAACCCTAACCCTAACCCTAACCCTAACCCTAACCCTAACCCTAACCCTAACCCTAACCCTAACCCTAACCCTAACCCTAACCCTAACCCTAACCCTAACCCTAACCCTAACCCTAACCCTAACCCTAACCCTAACCCTAACCCTAACCCTAACCCTAACCCTAACCCTAACCCTAACCCTAACCCTAACCCTAACCCTAACCCTAACCCTAACCCTAACCCTAACCCTAACCCTAACCCTAACCCTAACCCTAACCCTAACCCTAACCCTAACCCTAACCCTAACCCTAACCCTAACCCTAACCCTAACCCTAACCCTAACCCTAACCCTAACCCTAACCCTAACCCTAACCCTAACCCTAACCCTAACCCTAACCCTAACCCTAACCCTAACCCTAACCCTAACCCTAACCCTAACCCTAACCCTAACCCTAACCCTAACCCTAACCCTAACCCTAACCCTAACCCTAACCCTAACCCTAACCCTAACCCTAACCCTAACCCTAACCCTAACCCTAACCCTAACCCTAACCCTAACCCTAACCCTAACCCTAACCCTAACCCTAACCCTAACCCTAACCCTAACCCTAACCCTAACCCTAACCCTAACCCTAACCCTAACCCTAACCCTAACCCTAACCCTAACCCTAACCCTAACCCTAACCCTAACCCTAACCCTAACCCTAACCCTAACCCTAACCCTAACCCTAACCCTAACCCTAACCCTAACCCTAACCCTAACCCTAACCCTAACCCTAACCCTAACCCTAACCCTAACCCTAACCCTAACCCTAACCCTAACCCTAACCCTAACC
>NW_027663821.1:67500-95000 GCF_964034855.1 Anser brachyrhynchus | reverse complement strand
GCGTCTTCACTCTTTCCTAACAACCCTAAACATAACCCTAACCGCAACAAGAAGCTGAACCCGAGTTAGACCCGAAAAAACACGTACGGTGCCACTTTCTGCCATCAAAAAGTGCTCTCAGCGGAAGCCTTTGGGTACACCTGAACTCCCTGGGGGAGCCTTTACGCAACCCCGCACTCAACAGGACTCTGCGTCTTCACTCTTTCCTAACAACCCTAAACATAACCCTAACCGCAACAAGAAGCTGAACCCGAGTTAGACCCGAAAAAACACGTACGGTGCCACTTTCTGCCATCAAAAAGTGCTCTCAGCGGAAGCCTTTGGGTACACCTGAACTCCCTGGGGGAGCGGGGAGCCTTTACCCGCAACCCCTCACTCAACCCCTACATACTAACCAGACCCGTCTTCACTCTTTCCTAACAACCCTAAACATAACCCTAACCGCAACAAGAAGCTGAACCCGAGTTAGACCCGAAAAAACACGTACGGTGCCACTTTCTGCCATCAAAAGTGCTCTCAGCGGAAGCCTTTGGGTACCCGAACCTCCCCTGGGGGAGCCTTTACGCAACCCCACACTCAACAGGACTCTGCGTCTTCACTCTTTCCTAACAACCCTAAACATAACCCTAACCGCAACAAGAAGCTCAACCCGAGTTAGACCCGAAAAAACACGTACGGTGCCACTTTCTGCCATCAAAAAGTGCTCTCAGCGGAAGCCTTTGGGTACACCTGAACTCCCTGGGGGAGCCTTTACGCAACCCCACACTCAACAGGACTCTGCGTCTTCGCTCTTTCCTAACAACCCTAAACATAACCCTAACCGCAACAAGAAGCTGAACCCGAGTTAGACCCGAAAAACACGTACGGTGCCACTTTCTGCCATCAAAAAGTGCTCTCAGCGGAAGCCTTTGGTACCACCTCAGACGGTCTTCTCCTAACAACCCTAACAAACCCTAACCCAACAAGAAGCTGAACCCGAGTTAGACCCGAAAAAACACGTACGGTGCCACTTTCTGCCATCAAAAAGTGCTCTCAGCGGAAGCCTTTGGGTACACCTGAACTCCCTGGGGGAGCCTTTACGCAACCCCAGCACTCAACAGGACTCTGCGTCTTCACTCTTTCCTAACAACCCTAAACATAACCCTAACCGCAACAAGAAGCTGAACCCGAGTTAGACCCGAAAAAACACGTACGGTGCCACTTTCTGCCATCAAAAAGTGCTCTCAGCGGAAGCCTTTGGGTACACCTGAACTCCCTGGGGGAGCCTTTACGCAACCCCACACTCAACAGGACTCTGCGTCTTCACTCTTTCCTAACAACCCTAAACATAACCCTAACCGCAACAAGAAGCTGAACCCGAGTTAGACCCGAAAAAACACGTACGGTGCCACTTTATGCCATCAAAAAGTGCTCTCAGCGGAAGCCTTTGGGTACACCTGAACTCCCTGGGGGAGCCTTTACGCAACCCCACACTCAACAGGACTCTGCGTCTTCACTCTTTCCTAACAACCCTAAACATAACCCTAACCGCAACAAGAAGCTCAACCCGAGATAGACCCGAAAAAACACGTACGGTGCCACTTTCTGCCATCAAAAAGTGCTCTCAGCGGAAGCCTTTGGGTACACCTGAACTCCCTGGGGGAGCCTTTACGCAACCCCACACTCAACAGGACTCTGCGTCTTCACTCTTTCCTAACAACCCTAAACATAACCCTAACCGCAACAAGAAGCTGAACCCGAGTTAGACCCGAAAAAACACGTACGGTGCCACTTTCTGCCATCAAAAAGTGCTCTCAGCGGAAGCCTTTGGGTACACCTGAACTCCCTGGGGGAGCCTTTACGCAACCCCACACTCAACAGGACTCTGCGTCTTCACTCTTTCCTAACAACCCTAAACATAACCCTAACCGCAACAAGAAGCTGAACCCGAGTTAGACCCGAAAAAACACGTACGGTGCCACTTTCTGCCATCAAAAAGTGCTCTCAGCGGAAGCCTTTGGGTACACCTGAACTCCCTGGGGGAGCCTTTACGCAACCCCACACTCAACAGGACTCTGCGTCTTCACTCTTTCCTAACAACCCTAAACATAACCCTAACCGCAACAAGAAGCTGAACCCGAGTTAGACCCGAAAAAACACGTACGGTGCCACTTTCTGCCATCAAAAAGTGCTCTCAGCGGAAGCCTTTGGGTACACCTGAACTCCCTGGGGGAGCCTTTACGCAACCCCACACTCAACAGGACTCTGCGTCTTCACTCTTTCCTAACAACCCTAAACATAACCCTAACCGCAACAAGAAGCTGAACCCGAGTTAGACCCGAAAAAACACGTACGGTGCCACTTTCTGCCATCAAAAAGTGCTCTCAGCGGAAGCCTTTGGGTACACCTGAACTCCCTGGGGGAGCCTTTACGCAACCCCACACTCAACAGGACTCTGCGTCTTCACTCTTTCCTAACAACCCTAAACATAACCCTAACCGCAACAAGAAGCTGAACCCGAGTTAGACCCGAAAAAACACGTACGGTGCCACTTTCTGCCATCAAAAAGTGCTCTCAGCGGAAGCCTTTGGGTACACCTGAACTCCCTGGGGGAGCCTTTACGCAACCCCACACTCAACAGGACTCTGCGTCTTCGCTCTTTCCTAACAACCCTAAACATAACCCTAACCGCAACAAGAAGCTGAACCCGAGTTAGACCCGAAAAAACACGTACGGTGCCACTTTCTGCCATCAAAAAGTGCTCTCAGCGGAAGCCTTTGGGTACACCTGAACTCCCTGGGGGAGCCTTTACGCAACCCCACACTCAACAGGACTCTGCGTCTTCACTCTTTCCTAACAACCCTAAACATAACCCTAACCGCAACAAGAAGCTCAACCCGAGTTAGACCCGAAAAAACACGTACGGTGCCACTTTCTGCCATCAAAAAGTGCTCTCAGCGGAAGCCTTTGGGTACACCTGAACTCCCTGGGGGAGCCTTTACGCAACCCCACACTCAACAGGACTCTGCGTCTTCACTCTTTCCTAACAACCCTAAACATAACCCTACCGCAACAAGAAGCTGAACCCGAGTTTAGACCCGAAAAAACACGTACGGTGCCATCTTTCTGCCATCAAAAAGTGCTCTCAGCGGAAGCCTTTGGGTACACCTGAACTCCCTGGGGGAGCCTTTACGCACCCCACACTCAACAGGACTCTGCGTCTTCACTCTTTCCTAACAACCCTAAACATAACCCTAACCGCAACAAGAAGCTGAACCCGAGTTAGACCCGAAAAAACACGTACGGTGCCACTTTCTGCCATCAAAAAGTGCTCTCAGCGGAAGCCTTTGGGTACACCTGAACTCCCTGGGGGAGCCTTTACGCAACCCCACACTCAACAGGACTCTGCGTCTTCACTCTTTCCTAACAACCCTAAACATAACCCTAACCGCAACAAGAAGCTCAACCCGAGTTAGACCCGAAAAAACACGTACGGTGCCACTTTCTGCCATCAAAAAGTGCTCTCAGCGGAAGCCTTTGGGTACACCTGAACTCCCTGGGGGAGCCTTTACGCAACCCCACACTCAACAGGACTCTGCGTCTTCACTCTTTCCTAACAACCCTAAACATAACCCTAACCGCAACAAGAAGCTGAACCCGAGTTAGACCCGAAAAAACATGTACGGTGCATCTTTCTGCCATCAAAAAGTGCTCTCAGCGGAAGCCTTTGGGTACACCTGAACTCCCTGGGGGAGCCTTTACGCAACCCCACACTCAACAGGACTCTGCGTCTTCACTCTTTCCTAACAACCCTAAACATAACCCTAACCGCAACAAGAAGCTGAACCCGAGTTAGACCCGAAAAAACACGTACGGTGCCACTTTCTGCCATCAAAAAGTGCTCTCAGCGGAAGCCGTGGGTACACCTGAACTCCCTGGGGGAGCCTTTACGCAACCCCACACTCAACAGGACTCTGCGTCTTCACTCTTTCCTAACAACCCTAAACATAACCCTAACCGCAACAAGAAGCTCAACCCGAGTTAGACCCGAAAAAACACGTACGGTGCCACTTTCTGCCATCAAAAAGTGCTCTCAGCGGAAGCCTTTGGGTACACCTGAACTCCCTGGGGGAGCCTTTACGCAACCCCACACTCAACAGGACTCTGCGTCTTCACTCTTTCCTAACAACCCTAAACATAACCCTAACCGCAACAAGAAGCTGAACCCGAGTTAGACCCGAAAAAACACGTACGGTGCCACTTTCTGCCATCCAAAAGTGCTCTCAGCGGAAGCCTTTGGGTACACGTGAACTCCCTGGGGGAGCCTTTACGCAACCCCACACTCAACAGGACTCTGCGTCTTCACTCTTTCCTAACAACCCTAAACATAACCCTAACCGCAACAAGAAGCTGAACCCGAGTTAGACCCGAAAAAACACGTACGGTGCCACTTTCTGCCATCAAAAAGTGCTCTCAGCGGAAGCCTTTGGGTACACCTGAACTCCCTGGGGGAGCCTTTACGCAACCCCACACTCAACAGGACTCTGCGTCTTCGCTCTTTCCTAACAACCCTAAACATAACCCTAACCGCAACAAGAAGCTGAACCCGAGTTAGACCCGAAAAAACACGTACGGTGCCACTTTCTGCCATCAAAAAGTGCTCTCAGCGGAAGCCTTTGGGTACACCTGAACTCCCTGGGGGAGCCTTTACGCAACCCCACACTCAACAGGACTCTGCGTCTTCACTCTTTCCTAACAACCCTAAACATAACCCTAACCGCAACAAGAAGCTGAACCCGAGTTAGACCCGAAAAAACACGTACGGTGCCACTTTCTGCCATCAAAAAGTGCTCTCAGCGGAAGCCTTTGGGTACACCTGAACTCCCTGGGGGAGCCTTTACGCAACCCCACACTCAACAGGACTCTGCGTCTTCACTCTTTCCTAACAACCCTAAACATAACCCTAACCGCAACAAGAAGCTGAACCCGAGTTAGACCCGAAAAAACACGTACGGTGCCACTTTCTGCCATCAAAAAGTGCTCTCAGCGGAAGCCTTTGGGTACACGTGAACTCCCTGGGGGAGCCTTTACGCAACCCCACACTCAACAGGACTCTGCGTCTTCACTCTTTCCTAACAACCCTAAACATAACCCTAACCGCAACAAGAAGCTGAACCCGAGTTAGACCCGAAAAAACACGTACGGTGCCACTTTCTGCCATCAAAAAGTGCTCTCAGCGGAAGCCTTTGGGTACACCTGAACTCCCTGGGGGAGCCTTTACGCAACCCCACACTCAACAGGACTCTGCGTCTTCACTCTTTCCTAACAACCCTAAACATAACCCTAACCGCAACAAGAAGCTGAACCCGAGTTAGACCCGAAAAAACACGTACGGTGCCACTTTCTGCCATCCAAAAGTGCTCTCAGCGGAAGCCTTTGGGTACACCTGAACTCCCTGGGGGAGCCTTTACGCAACCCCACACTCAACAGGACTCTGCGTCTTCGCTCTTTCCTAACAACCCTAAACATAACCCTAACCGCAACAAGAAGCTGAACCCGAGTTAGACCCGAAAAAACACGTACGGTGCCACTTTCTGCCATCAAAAAGTGCTCTCAGCGGAAGCCTTTGGGTACACCTGAACTCCCTGGGGGAGCCTTTACGGAACCCCACACTCAACAGGACTCTGCGTCTTCACTCTTTCCTAACAACCCTAAACATAACCCTAACCGCAACAAGAAGCTGAACCCGAGTTAGACCCGAAAAAACACGTACGATGCCACTTTCTGCCATCAAAAAGTGCTCTCAGCGGAAGCCTTTGGGTACACCTGAACTCCCTGGGGGAGCCTTTACGCAACCGCACACTCAACAGGACTCTGCGTCTTCACTCTTTCCTAACAACCCTAAACATAACCCTAACCGCAACAAGAAGCTGAACCCGAGTTAGACCCGAAAAAACACGTACGGTGCCACTTTCTGCCATCAAAAAGTGCTCTCAGCGGAAGCCTTTGGGTACACCTGAACTCCCTGGGGGAGCCTTTACGCAACCCCACACTCAACAGGACTCTGCGTCTTCGCTCTTTCCTAACAACCCTAAACATAACCCTAACCGCAACAAGAAGCTGAACCCGAGTTAGACCCGAAAAAACACGTACGGTGCCACTTTCTGCCATCAAAAAGTGCTCTCAGCGGAAGCCTTTGGGTACACCTGAACTCCCTGGGGGAGCCTTTACGCAACCCCACACTCAACAGGACTCTGCGTCTTCACTCTTTCCTAACAACCCTAAACATAACCCTAACCGCAACAAGAAGCTCAACCCGAGTTAGACCCGAAAAAACACGTACGGTGCCACTTTCTGCCATCCAAAAGTGCTCTCAGCGGAAGCCTTTGGGTACACCTGAACTCCCTGGGGGAGCCTTTACGCAACCCCACACTCAACAGGACTCTGCGTCTTCACTCTTTCCTAACAACCCTAAACATAACCCTAACCGCAACAAGAAGCTGAACCCGAGTTAGACCCGAAAAAACACGTACGGTGCCACTTTCTGCCATCAAAAAGTGCTCTCAGCGGAAGCCTTTGGGTACACGTGAACTCCCTTGGGGAGCCTTTACGCAACCCCACACTCAACAGGACTCTGCGTCTTCACTCTTTCCTAACAACCCTAAACATAACCCTAACCGCAACAAGAAGCTGAACCCGAGTTAGACCCGAAAAAACACGTACGGTGCCACTTTCTGCCATCAAAAAGTGCTCTCAGCGGAAGCCTTTGGGTACACCTGAACTCCCTGGGGGAGCCTTTACGCAACCCCACACTCAACAGGACTCTGCGTCTTCACTCTTTCCTAACAACCCTAAACATAACCCTAACCGCAACAAGAAGCTGAACCCGAGTTAGACCCGAAAAAACACGTACGGTGCCACTTTCTGCCATCAAAAAGTGCTCTCAGCGGAAGCCTTTGGGTACACCTGAACTCCCTGGGGGAGCCTTTACGCAACCCCACACTCAACAGGACTCTGCGTCTTCACTCTTTCCTAACAACCCTAAACATAACCCTAACCGCAACAAGAAGCTGAACCCGAGTTAGACCCGAAAAAACACGTACGGTGCCACTTTCTGCCATCAAAAAGTGCTCTCAGCGGAAGCCTTTGGGTACACCTGAACTCCCTGGGGGAGCCTTTACGCAACCCCACACTCAACAGGACTCTGCGTCTTCACTCTTTCCTAACAACCCTAAACATAACCCTAACCGCAACAAGAAGCTGAACCCGAGTTAGACCCGAAAAAACACGTACGGTGCCACTTTCTGCCATCAAAAAGTGCTCTCAGTGGAAGCCTTTGGGTACACCTGAACTCCCTGGGGGAGCCTTTACGCAACCGCACACTCAACAGGACTCTGCGTCTTCACTCTTTCCTAACAACCCTAAACATAACCCTAACCGCAACAAGAAGCTGAACCCGAGTTAGACCCGAAAAAACACGTACGGTGCCACTTTCTGCCATCAAAAAGTGCTCTCAGCGGAAGCCTTTGGGTACACCTGAACTCCCTGGGGGAGCCTTTACGCAACCCCACACTCAACAGGACTCTGCGTCTTCACTCTTTCCTAACAACCCTAAACATAACCCTAACCGCAACAAGAAGCTGAACCCGAGTTAGACCCGAAAAAACACGTACGGTGTCACTTTCTGCCATCAAAAAGTGCTCTCAGCGGAAGCCTTTGGGTACACGTGAACTCCCTGGGGGAGCCTTTACGCAACCCCACACTCAACAGGACTCTGCGTTTTCACTCTTTCCTAACAACCCTAAACATAACCCTAACCGCAACAAGAAGCTGAACCCGAGTTAGACCCGAAAAAACACGTACGGTGCCACTTTCTGCCATCAAAAAGTGCTCTCAGCGGAAGCCTTTGGGTACACCTGAACTCCCTGGGGGAGCCTTTACGCAACCCCACACTCAACAGGACTCTGCGTCTTCACTCTTTCCTAACAACCCTAAACATAACCCTAACCGCAACAAGAAGCTGAACCCGAGTTAGACCCGAAAAAACACGTACGGTGCCACTTTCTGCCATCAAAAAGTGCTCTCAGCGGAAGCCTTTGGGTACACCTGAACTCCCTGGGGGAGCCTTTACGCAACCCCACACTCAACAGGACTCTGCGTCTTCACTCTTTCCTAACAACCCTAAACATAACCCTAACCGCAACAAGAAGCTGAACCCGAGTTAGACCCGAAAAAACACGTACGGTGCCACTTTCTGCCATCAAAAAGTGCTCTCAGCGGAAGCCTTTGGGTACACCTGAACTCCCTGGGGGAGCCTTTACGCAACCCCACACTCAACAGGACTCTGCGTCTTCGCTCTTTCCTAACAACCCTAAACATAACCCTAACCGCAACAAGAAGCTGAACCCGAGTTAGACCCGAAAAAACACGTACGGTGCCACTTTCTGCCATCAAAAAGTGCTCTCAGCGGAAGCCTTTGGGTACACCTGAACTCCCTGGGGGAGCCTTTACGCAACCCCACACTCAACAGGACTCTGCGTCTTCACTCTTTCCTAACAACCCTAAACATAACCCTAACCGCAACAAGAAGCTGAACCCGAGTTAGACCCGAAAAAACACGTACGGTGCCACTTTCTGCCATCAAAAAGTGCTCTCAGCGGAAGCCTTTGGGTACACCTGAACTCCCTGGGGGAGCCTTTACGCAACCCCACACTCAACAGGACTCTGCGTCTTCACTCTTTCCTAACAACCCTAAACATAACCCTAACCGCAACAAGAAGCTGAACCCGAGTTAGACCCGAAAAAACACGTACGGAGCCACTTTCTGCCATCCAAAAGTGCTCTCAGCGGAAGCCTTTGAGTACACCTGAACTCCCTGGGGGAGCCTTTACGTAACCCCACACTCAACAGGACTCTGCGTCTTCACTCTTTCCTAACAACCCTAAACATAACCCTAACCGCAACAAGAAGCTGAACCCGAGTTAGACCCGAAAAAACACGTACGATACCACTTTCTGCCATCAAAAAGTGCTCTCAGCGGAAGCCTTTGGGTACACCTGAACTCCCTGGGGGAGCCTTTACGCAACCGCACACTCAACAGGACTCTGCGTCTTCACTCTTTCCTAACAACCCTAAACATAACCCTAACCGCAACAAGAAGCTGAACCCGAGTTAGACCCGAAAAAACACGTACGGTGCCACTTTCTGCCATCAAAAAGTGCTCTCAGCGGAAGCCTTTGGGTACACCTGAACTCCCTGGGGGAGCCTTTACGCAACCCCACACTCAACAGGACTCTGCGTCTTCACTCTTTCCTAACAACCCTAAACATAACCCTAACCGCAACAAGAAGCTGAACCCGAGTTAGACCCGAAAAAACACGTACGGTGCCACTTTCTGCCATCAAAAAGTGCTCTCAGCGGAAGCCTTTGGGTACACCTGAACTCCCTGGGGGAGCCTTTACGCAACCCCGCACTCAACAGGACTCTGCGTCTTCACTCTTTCCTAACAACCCTAAACATAACCCTAACCGCAACAAGAAGCTGAACCCGAGTTAGACCCGAAAAAACACGTACGGTGCCACTTTCTGCCATCCAAAAGTGCTCTCAGCGGAAGCCTTTGGGTACACCTGAACTCCCTGGGGGAGCCTTTACGCAACCCCACACTCAACAGGACTCTGCGTCTTCGCTCTTTCCTAACAACCCTAAACATAACCCTAACCGCAACAAGAAGCTGAACCCGAGTTAGACCCGAAAAAACACGTACGGTGCCACTTTCTGCCATCAAAAAGTGCTCTCAGCGGAAGCCTTTGGGTACACCTGAACTCCCTGGGGGAGCCTTTACGCAACCCCACACTCAACAGGACTCTGCGTCTTCACTCTTTCCTAACAACCCTAAACATAACCCTAACCGCAACAAGAAGCTGAACCCGAGTTAGACCCGAAAAAACACGTACGGTGCCACTTTCTGCCATCAAAAAGTGCTCTCAGCGGAAGCCTTTGGGTACACGTGAACTCCCTGGGGGAGCCTTTACGCAACCCCACACTCAACAGGACTCTGCGTCTTCACTCTTTCCTAACAACCCTAAACATAACCCTAACCGCAACAAGAAGCTGAACCCGAGTTAGACCCGAAAAAACACGTACGGTGCCACTTTCTGCCATCCAAAAGTGCTCTCAGCGGAAGCCTTTGAGTACACCTGAACTCCCTGGGGGAGCCTTTACGCAACCCCACACTCAACAGGACTCTGCGTCTTCACTCTTTCCTAACAACCCTAAACATAACCCTAACCGCAACAAGAAGCTGAACCCGAGTTAGACCCGAAAAAACACGTACGATACCACTTTCTGCCATCAAAAAGTGCTCTCAGCGGAAGCCTTTGGGTACACCTGAACTCCCTGGGGGAGCCTTTACGCAACCGCACACTCAACAGGACTCTGCGTCTTCACTCTTTCCTAACAACCCTAAACATAACCCTAACCGCAACAAGAAGCTGAACCCGAGTTAGACCCGAAAAAACACGTACGGTGCCACTTTCTGCCATCAAAAAGTGCTCTCAGCGGAAGCCTTTGGGTACACCTGAACTCCCTGGGGGAGCCTTTACGCAACCCCACACTCAACAGGACTCTGCGTCTTCACTCTTTCCTAACAACCCTAAACATAACCCTAACCGCAACAAGAAGCTGAACCCGAGTTAGACCCGAAAAAACACGTACGGTGCCACTTTCTGCCATCAAAAAGTGCTCTCAGCGGAAGCCTTTGGGTACACCTGAACTCCCTGGGGGAGCCTTTACGCAACCCCGCACTCAACAGGACTCTGCGTCTTCACTCTTTCCTAACAACCCTAAACATAACCCTAACCGCAACAAGAAGCTCAACCCGAGTTAGACCCGAAAAAACACGTACGGTGCCACTTTCTGCCATCAAAAAGTGCTCTCAGCGGAAGCCTTTGGGTACACCTGAACTCCCTGGGGGAGCCTTTACGCAACCCCACACTCAACAGGACTCTGCGTCTTCACTCTTTCCTAACAACCCTAAACATAACCCTAACCGCAACAAGAAGCTCAACCCGAGTTAGACCCGAAAAAACACGTACGGTGCCACTTTCTGCCATCAAAAAGTGCTCTCAGCGGAAGCCTTTGGGTACACCTGAACTCCCTGGGGGAGCCTTTACGCAACCCCACACTCAACAGGACTCTGCGTCTTCACTCTTTCCTAACAACCCTAAACATAACCCTAACCGCAACAAGAAGCTCAACCCGAGTTAGACCCGAAAAAACACGTACGATGCCACTTTCTGCCATCAAAAAGTGCTCTCAGCGGAAGCCTTTGGGTACACCTGAACTCCCTGGGGGAGCCTTTACGCAACCGCACACTCAACAGGACTCTGCGTCTTCACTCTTTCCTAACAACCCTAAATATAACCCTAACCGCAACAAGAAGCTGAACCCGAGTTAGACCCGAAAAAACACGTACGGTGCCACTTTCTGCCATCAAAAAGTGCTCTCAGCGGAAGCCTTTGGGAACACCTGAACTCCCTGGGGGAGCCTTTACACAACCCCACACTCAACACGACTCTGCGTCTTCACTCTTTCCTAACAACCCTAAACATAAGCCTAACCGGAACAAGAAGCTCAACCCGAGTTAGACCCGAAAAAACACGTACGGTGCCACTTTCTGCCATCAAAAAGTGCTCTCATCGGAAGCCTTTGGGAACACCTGAACTCCCTGGGGGAGCCTTTACGCAACCCCACACTCAACAGGACTCTGCGTCTTCACTCTTTCCTAACAACCCTAAACATAACCCTAACCGCAACAAGAAGCTGAACCCGAGTTAGACCCGAAAAAACACGTACGGTGCCACTTTCTGCCATCAAAAAGTGCTCTCAGCGGAAGCCTTTGGGTACACCTGAACTCCCTGGGGGAGCCTTTACGCAACCCCACACTCAACAGGACTCTGCGTCTTCACTCTTTCCTAACAACCCTAAACATAACCCTAACCGCAACAAGAAGCTGAACCCGAGTTAGACCCGAAAAAACACGTACGGTGCCACTTTCTGCCATCAAAAAGTGCTCTCAGCGGAAGCCTTTGGGTACACCTGAACTCCCTGGGGGAGCCTTTACGCAACCCCACACTCAACAGGACTCTGAGTCTTCACTCTTTCCTAACAACCCTAAACATAACCCTAACCGCAACAAGAAGCTGAACCCGAGTTAGACCCGAAAAAACACGTACGGTGCCACTTTCTGCCATCAAAAAGTGCTCTCAGCGGAAGCCTTTGGGCACACGTGAACTCCCTGGGGGAGCCTTTACGCAACCCCACACTCAACAGGACTCTGCGTCTTCACTCTTTCCTAACAACCCTAAACATAACCCTAACCGCAACAAGAAGCTGAACCCGAGTTAGACCCGAAAAAACACGTACGGTGCCACTTTTTGCCATCAAAAAGTGCTCTCAGCGGAAGCCTTTGGGTACACCTGAACTCCCTGGGGGAGCCTTTACGCAACCCCACACTCAACAGGACTCTGCGTCTTCACTCTTTCCTAACAACCCTAAACATAACCCTAACCGCAACAAGAAGCTGAACCCGAGTTAGACCCGAAAAAACACGTACGGTGCCACTTTCTGCCATCAAAAAGTGCTCTCAGCGGAAGCCTTTGGGTACACCTGAACTCCCTGGGGGAGCCTTTACGCAACCCCACACTCAACAGGACTCTGCGTCTTCACTCTTTCCTAACAACCCTAAACATAACCCTAACCGCAACAAGAAGCTGAACCCGAGTTAGACCCGAAAAAACACGTACGGTGCCACTTTCTGCCATCAAAAAGTGCTCTCAGCGGAAGCCTTTGGGTACACCTGAACTCCCTGGGGGAGCCTTTACGCAACCCCACACTCAACAGGACTCTGCGTCTTCGCTCTTTCCTAACAACCCTAAACATAACCCTAACCGCAACAAGAAGCTGAACCCGAGTTAGACCCGAAAAAACACGTACGGTGCCACTTTCTGCCATCAAAAAGTGCTCTCAGCGGAAGCCTTTGGGTACACGTGAACTCCCTGGGGGAGCCTTTACGCAACCCCACACTCAACAGGACTCTGCGTCTTCACTCTTTCCTAACAACCCTAAACATAACCCTAACCGCAACAAGAAGCTGAACCCGAGTTAGACCCGAAAAAACACGTACGGTGCCACTTTCTGCCATCAAAAAGTGCTCTCAGCGGAAGCCTTTGGGTACACCTGAACTCCCTGGGGGAGCCTTTACGCAACCCCGCACTCAACAGGACTCTGCGTCTTCACTCTTTCCTAACAACCCTAAACATAACCCTAACCGCAACAAGAAGCTGAACCCGAGTTAGACCCGAAAAAACACGTACGGTGCCACTTTCTGCCATCAAAAAGTGCTCTCAGCGGAAGCCTTTGGGTACACCTGAACTCCCTGGGGGAGCCTTTACGCAACCCCACACTCAACAGGACTCTGCGTCTTCACTCTTTCCTAACAACCCTAAACATAACCCTAACCGCAACAAGAAGCTCAACCCGAGTTTGACCCGAAAAAACACGTACGGTGCCACTTTCTGCCATCAAAAAGTGCTCTCAGCGGAAGCCTTTGGGTACACCTGAACTCCCTGGGGGAGCCTTTACGCAACCCCACACTCAACAGGACTCTGCGTCTTCACTCTTTCCTAACAACCCTAAACATAACCCTAACCGCAACAAGAAGCTGAACCCGAGTTAGACCCGAAAAAACACGTACGGTGCCACTTTCTGCCATCAAAAAGTGCTCTCAGCGGAAGCCTTTGGGTACACGTGAACTCCCTGGGGGAGCCTTTACGCAACCCCACACTCAACAGGACTCTGCGTCTTCACTCTTTCCTAACAACCCTAAACATAACCCTAACCGCAACAAGAAGCTGAACCCGAGTTAGACCCGAAAAAACACGTACGGTGCCACTTTCTGCCATCAAAAAGTGCTCTCAGCGGAAGCCTTTGGGTACACCTGAACTCCCTGGGGGAGCCTTTACGCAACCCCACACTCAACAGGACTCTGCGTCTTCGCTCTTTCCTAACAACCCTAAACATAACCCTAACCGCAACAAGAAGCTGAACCCGAGTTAGACCCGAAAAAACACGTACGATGCCACTTTCTGCCATCAAAAAGTGCTCTCAGCGGAAGCCTTTGGGTACACCTGAACTCCCTGGGGGAGCCTTTACGCAACCGCACACTCAACAGGACTCTGCGTCTTCACTCTTTCCTAACAACCCTAAACATAACCCTAACCGCAACAAGAAGCTGAACCCCAGTTAGACCCGAAAAAACACGTACGGTGCCACTTTCTGCCATCAAAAAGTGCTCTCAGCGGAATCCTTTGGGTACACGTGAACTCCCTGGGGGAGCCTTTACGCAACCCCACACTCAACAGGACTCTGCGTCTTCACTCTTTCCTAACAACCCTAAACATAACCCTAACCGCAACAAGAAGCTGAACCCGAGTTAGACCCGAAAAAACACGTACGGTGCCACTTTCTGCCATCAAAAAGTGCTCTCAGCGGAAGCCTTTGGGTACACCTGAACTCCCTGGGGGAGCCTTTACGCAACCCCGCACTCAACAGGACTCTGCGTCTTCACTCTTTCCTAACAACCCTAAACATAACCCTAACCGCAACAAGAAGCTGAACCCGAGTTAGACCCGAAAAAACACGTACGGTGCCACTTTCTGCCATCAAAAAGTGCTCTCAGCGGAAGCCTTTGGGTACACCTGAACTCCCTGGGGGAGCCTTTACGCAACCCCACACTCAACAGGACTCTGCGTCTTCACTCTTTCCTAACAACCCTAAACATAACCCTAACCGCAACAAGAAGCTCAACCCGAGTTAGACCCGAAAAAACACGTACGGTGCCACTTTCTGCCATCCAAAAGTGCTCTCAGCGGAAGCCTTTGGGTACACCTGAACTCCCTGGGGGAGCCTTTACGCAACCCCACACTCAACAGGACTCTGCGTCTTCACTCTTTCCTAACAACCCTAAACATAACCCTAACCGCAACAAGAAGCTGAACCCGAGTTAGACCCGAAAAAACACGTACGGTGCCACTTTCTGCCATCAAAAAGTGCTCTCAGCGGAAGCCTTTGGGTACACCTGAACTCCCTGGGGGAGCCTTTACGCAACCCCACACTCAACAGGACTCTGCGTCTTCACTCTTTCCTAACAACCCTAAACATAACCCTAACCGCAACAAGAAGCTGAACCCGAGTTAGACCCGAAAAAACACGTACGGTGCCACTTTCTGCCATCAAAAAGTGCTCTCAGCGGAAGCCTTTGGGTACACCTGAACTCCCTGGGGGAGCCTTTACGCAACCCCACACTCAACAGGACTCTGCGTCTTCGCTCTTTCCTAACAACCCTAAACATAACCCTAACCGCAACAAGAAGCTCAACCCGAGTTAGACCCGAAAAAACACGTACGGTGCCACTTTCTGCCATCAAAAAGTGCTCTCAGCGGAAGCCTTTGGGTACACGTGAACTCCCTGGGGGAGCCTTTACGCAACCCCACACTCAACAGGACTCTGCGTCTTCACTCTTTCCTAACAACCCTAAACATAACCCTAACCGCAACAAGAAGCTGAACCCGAGTTAGACCCGAAAAAACACGTACGGTGCCACTTTCTGCCATCAAAAAGTGCTCTCAGTGGAAGCCTTTGGGTACACCTGAACTCCCTGGGGGAGCCTTTACGCAACCCCACACTCAACAGGACTCTGCGTCTTCACTCTTTCCTAACAACCCTAAACATAACCCTAACCGCAACAAGAAGCTGAACCCGAGTTAGACCCGAAAAAACACGTACGGTGCCACTTTCTGCCATCAAAAAGTGCTCTCAGCGGAAGCCTTTGGGAACACCTGAACTCCCTGGGGGAGCCTTTACGCAACCCCACACTCAACAGGACTCTGCGTCTTCACTCTTTCCTAACAACCCTAAACATAACCCTAACCGCAACAAGAAGCTGAACCCGAGTTAGACCCGAAAAAACACGTACGGTGCCACTTTCTGCCATCAAAAAGTGCTCTCAGCGGAAGCCTTTGGGTACACCTGAACTCCCTGGGGGAGCCTTTACGCAACCCCACACTCAACAGGACTCTGCGTCTTCACTCTTTCCTAACAACCCTAAACATAACCCTAACCGCAACAAGAAGCTCAACCCGAGTTAGACCCGAAAAAACACGTACGGTGCCACTTTCTGCCATCAAAAAGTGCTCTCAGCGGAAGCCTTTGGGTACACCTGAACTCCCTGGGGGAGCCTTTACGCAACCCCACACTCAACAGGACTCTGCGTCTTCACTCTTTCCTAACAACCCTAAACATAACCCTAACCGCAACAAGAAGCTGAACCCGAGTTAGACCCGAAAAAACACGTACGGTGCCACTTTCTGCCATCAAAAAGTGCTCTCAGCGGAAGCCTTTGGGTACACCTGAACTCCCTGGGGGAGCCTTTACGCAACCCCACACTCAACAGGACTCTGCGTCTTCACTCTTTCCTAACAACCCTAAACATAACCCTAACCGCAACAAGAAGCTGAACCCGAGTTAGACCCGAAAAAACACGTACGGTGCCACTTTCTGCCATCAAAAAGTGCTCTCAGCGGAAGCCTTTGGGTACACCTGAACTCCCTGGGGGAGCCTTTACGCAACCCCACACTCAACAGGACTCTGCGTCTTCACTCTTTCCTAACAACCCTAAACATAACCCTAACCGCAACAAGAAGCTGAACCCGAGTTAGACCCGAAAAAACACGTACGGTGCCACTTTCTGCCATCAAAAAGTGCTCTCAGCGGAAGCCTTTGGGTACACCTGAACTCCCTGGGGGAGCCTTTACGCAACCCCACACTCAACAGGACTCTGCGTCTTCACTCTTTCCTAACAACCTTGAACATAACCCTAACCGCAACAAGAAGCTCAACCCGAGTTAGACCCGAAAAAACACGTACGGTGCCACTTTCTGCCATCAAAAAGTGCTCTCAGCGGAAGCCTTTGGGAACACCTGAACTCCCTGGGGGAGCCTTTACGCAACCCCACACTCAACAGGACTCTGCGTCTTCACTCTTTCCTAACAACCCTAAACATAACCCTAACCGCAACAAGAAGCTGAACCCGAGTTAGACCCGAAAAAACACGTACGGTGCCACTTTCTGCCATCAAAAAGTGCTCTCAGCGGAAGCCTTTGGGTACACGTGAACTCCCTGGGGGAGCCTTTACGCAACCCCACACTCAACAGGACTCTGCGTCTTCACTCTTTCCTAACAACCCTAAACATAACCCTAACCGCAACAAGAAGCTGAACCCGAGTTAGACCCGAAAAAACACGTACGGTGCCACTTTCTGCCATCAAAAAGTGCTCTCAGCGGAAGCCTTTGGGTACACCTGAACTCCCTGGGGGAGCCTTTACGCAACCCCACACTCAACAGGACTCTGCGTCTTCGCTCTTTCCTAACAACCCTAAACATAACCCTAACCGCAACAAGAAGCTGAACCCGAGTTAGACCCGAAAAAACACGTACGGTGCCACTTTCTGCCATCAAAAAGTGCTCTCAGCGGAAGCCTTTGGGTACACCTGAACTCCCTGGGGGAGCCTTTACGCAACCCCACACTCAACAGGACTCTGCGTCTTCACTCTTTCCTAACAACCCTAAACATAACCCTAACCGCAACAAGAAGCTGAACCCGAGTTAGACCCGAAAAAACACGTACGGTGCCACTTTCTGCCATCAAAAAGTGCTCTCAGCGGAAGCCTTTGGGTACACCTGAACTCCCTGGGGGAGCCTTTACGCAACCCCACACTCAACAGGACTCTGCGTCTTCACTCTTTCCTAACAACCCTAAACATAACCCTAACCGCAACAAGAAGCTGAACCCGAGTTAGACCCGAAAAAACACGTACGGTGCCACTTTCTGCCATCAAAAAGTGCTCTCAGCGGAAGCCTTTGGGAACACCTGAACTCCCTGGGGGAGCCTTTACGCAACCCCACACTCAACAGGACTCTGCGTCTTCACTCTTTCCTAACAACCCTAAACATAACCCTAACCGCAACAAGAAGCTCAACCCGAGTTAGACCCGAAAAAACACGTACGGTGCCACTTTCTGCCATCAAAAAGTGCTCTCAGCGGAAGCCTTTGGGTACACCTGAACTCCCTGGGGGAGCCTTTACGCAACCCCACACTCAACAGGACTCTGCGTCTTCACTCTTTCCTAACAACCCTAAACATAACCCTAACCGCAACAAGAAGCTCAACCCGAGTTAGACCCGAAAAAACACGTACGGTGCCACTTTCTGCCATCAAAAAGTGCTCTCAGCGGAAGCCTTTGGGTACACCTGAACTCCCTGGGGGAGCCTTTACGCAACCCCACACTCAACAGGACTCTGCGTCTTCACTCTTTCCTAACAACCCTAAACATAACCCTAACCGCAACAAGAAGCTGAACCCGAGTTAGACCCGAAAAAACACGTACGGTGCCACTTTCTGCCATCAAAAAGTGCTCTCAGCGGAAGCCTTTGGGTACACCTGAACTCCCTGGGGGAGCCTTTACGCAACCCCACACTCAACAGGACTCTGCGTCTTCACTCTTTCCTAACAACCCTAAACATAACCCTAACCGCAACAAGAAGCTGAACCCGAGTTAGACCCGAAAAAACACGTACGGTGCCACTTTCTGCCATCAAAAAGTGCTCTCAGCGGAAGCCTTTGGGTACACCTGAACTCCCTGGGGGAGCCTTTACGCAACCCCACACTCAACAGGACTCTGCGTCTTCACTCTTTCCTAACAACCCTAAACATAACCCTAACCGCAACAAGAAGCTGAACCCGAGTTAGACCCGAAAAAACACGTACGGTGCCACTTTCTGCCATCAAAAAGTGCTCTCAGCGGAAGCCTTTGGGTACACCTGAACTCCCTGGGGGAGCCTTTACGCAACCCCACACTCAACAGGACTCTGCGTCTTCACTCTTTCCTAACAACCTTGAACATAACCCTAACCGCAACAAGAAGCTCAACCCGAGTTAGACCCGAAAAAACACGTACGGTGCCACTTTCTGCCATCAAAAAGTGCTCTCAGCGGAAGCCTTTGGGAACACCTGAACTCCCTGGGGGAGCCTTTACGCAACCCCACACTCAACAGGACTCTGCGTCTTCACTCTTTCCTAACAACCCTAAACATAACCCTAACCGCAACAAGAAGCTGAACCCGAGTTAGACCCGAAAAAACACGTACGGTGCCACTTTCTGCCATCAAAAAGTGCTCTCAGCGGAAGCCTTTGGGTACACGTGAACTCCCTGGGGGAGCCTTTACGCAACCCCACACTCAACAGGACTCTGCGTCTTCACTCTTTCCTAACAACCCTAAACATAACCCTAACCGCAACAAGAAGCTCAACCCGAGTTAGACCCGAAAAAACACGTACGGTGCCACTTTCTGCCATCAAAAAGTGCTCTCAGCGGAAGCCTTTGGGTACACCTGAACTCCCTGGGGGAGTCTTTACGCAACCCCACACTCAACAGGACTCTGCGTTTTCACTCTTTCCTAACAACCCTAAACATAAGCCTAACCGGAACAAGAAGCTGAACCCGAGTTAGACCCGAAAAAACACGTACGGTGCCACTTTCTGCCATCAAAAAGTGCTCTCAGCGGAAGCCTTTGGGTACACCTGAACTCCCTGGGGGAGCCTTTACGCAACCCCACACTCAACAGGACTCTGCGTCTTCACTCTTTCCTAACAACCCTAAACACAACCCTAACCGCAACAAGAAGCTCAACCCGAGTTAGACCCGAAAAAACACGTACGGTGCCACTTTCTGCCATCAAAAAGTGCTCTCAGCGGAAGCCTTTGGGTACACCTGAACTCCCTGGGGGAGCCTTTACGCAACCCCACACTCAACAGGACTCTGCGTCTTCACTCTTTCCTAACAACCCTAAACATAACCCTAACCGCAACAAGAAGCTGAACCCGAGTTAGACCCGAAAAAACACGTACGGTGCCACTTCCTGCCATCAAAAAGTGCTCTCAGCGGAAGCCTTTGGGCACACCTGAACTCCCTGGGGGAGCCTTTACGCAACCCCGCACTCAACAGGACTCTGCGTCTTCACTCTTTCCTAACAACCCTAAACATAACCCTAACCGCAACAAGAAGCTGAACCCGAGTTAGACCCGAAAAAACACGTACGGTGCCACTTTCTGCCATCAAAAAGTGCTCTCAGCGGAAGCCTTTGGGTACACCTGAACTCCCTGGGGGAGCCTTTACGCAACCCCACACTCAACAGGACTCTGCGTCTTCACTCTTTCCTAACAACCCTAAACATAACCCTAACCGCAACAAGAAGCTGAACCCGAGTTAGACCCGAAAAAACACGTACGGTGCCACTTTCTGCCATCAAAAAGTGCTCTCAGCGGAAGCCTTTGGGTACACCTGAACTCCCTGGGCGAGCCTTTACGCAACCCCACACTCAACAGGACTCTGCGTCTTCACTCTTTCCTAACAACCCTAAACATAACCCTAACCGCAACAAGAAGCTGAACCCGAGTTAGACCCGAAAAAACACGTACGGTGCCACTTTCTGCCATCAAAAAGTGCTCTCAGCGGAAGCCTTTGGGTACACTTGAACTCCCTGGGGGAGCCTTTACGCAACCCCACACTCAACAGGACTCTGCGTCTTCACTCTTTCCTAACAACCCTAAACATAAGCCTAACCGCAACAAGAAGCTGAACCCGAGTTAGACCCGAAAAAACACGTACGGTGCCACTTTCTGCCATCAAAAAGTGCTCTCAGCGGAAGCCTTTGGGAACACCTGAACTCCCTGGGGGAGCCTTTACGCAACCCCACACTCAACAGGACTCTGCGTCTTCACTCTTTCCTAACAACCCTAAACATAACCCTAACCGCAACAAGAAGCTGAACCCGAGTTAGACCCGAAAAAACACGTACGGTGCCACTTTCTGCCATCAAAAAGTGCTCTCAGCGGAAGCCTTTGGGTACACCTGAACTCCCTGGGGGAGCCTTTACGCAACCCCACACTCAACAGGACTCTGCATCTTCACTCTTTCCTAACAACCCTAAACATAACCCTAACCGCAACAAGAAGCTGAACCCGAGTTAGACCCGAAAAAACACGTACGGTGCCACTTTCTGCCATCCAAAAGTGCTCTCAGCGGAAGCCTTTGGGTACACCTGAACTCCCTGGGGGAGCCTTTACGCAACCCCACACTCAACAGGACTCTGCGTCTTCACTCTTTCCTAACAACCCTAAACATAACCCTAACCGCAACATGAAGCTGAACCCGAGTTAGACCCAAAAAAACAGGTACGGTGCCACTTTCTGCATCAAAAAGTGCTCTCAGCGGAAGCCTTTGGGTACACCTGAACTCCCTGGGGGAGCCTTTACGCAACCCCACACTCAACAGGACTCTGCGTCTTCACTCTTTCCTAACAACCCTAAACATAACCCTAACCGCAACAAGAAGCTCAACCCGAGTTAGACCCGAAAAAACACGTACGGTGCCACTTTCTGCCATCCAAAAGTGCTCTCAGCGGAAGCCTTTGGGTACACCTGAACTCCCTGGGGGAGCCTTTACGCAACCCCGCACTCAACAGGACTCTGCGTCTTCACTCTTTCCTAACAACCCTAAACATAAGCCTAACCGCAACAAGAAGCTGAACCCGAGTTAGACCCGAAAAAACACGTACGGTGCCACTTTCTGCCATCAAAAAGTGCTCTCAGCGGAAGCCTTTGGGTACACCTGAACTCCCTGGGGGAGCCTTTACGCAACCCCACACTCAACAGGACTCTGCGTCTTCACTCTTTCCTAACAACCCTAAACATAACCCTAACCGCAACAAGAAGCTGAACCCGAGTTAGACCCGAAAAAACACGTACGGTGCCACTTTCTGCCATCAAAAAGTGCTCTCAGCGGAAGCCTTTGGGAACACCTGAACTCCCTGGGGGAGCCTTTACGCAACCCCACACTCAACAGGACTCTGCGTCTTCACTCTTTCCTAACAACCCTAAACATAACCCTAACCGCAACAAGAAGCTGAACCCGAGTTAGACCCGAAAAAACACGTACGGTGCCACTTTCTGCCATCAAAAAGTGCTCTCAGCGGAAGCCTTTGGGTACACCTGAACTCCCTGGGGGAGCCTTTACGCAACCCCACACTCAACAGGACTCTGCGTCTTCACTCTTTCCTAACAACCCTAAACATAACCCTAACCGCAACAAGAAGCTCAACCCGAGTTAGACCCGAAAAAACACGTACGGTGCCACTTTCTGCCATCAAAAAGTGCTCTCAGCGGAAGCCTTTGGGTACACCTGAACTCCCTGGGGGAGCCTTTACGCAACCCCACACTCAACAGGACTCTGCGTCTTCACTCTTTCCTAACAACCCTAAACATAACCCTAACCGCAACAAGAAGCTGAACCCGAGTTAGACCCGAAAAAACACGTACGGTGCCACTTTCTGCCATCAAAAAGTGCTCTCAGCGGAAGCCTTTGGGTACACCTGAACTCCCTGGGGGAGCCTTTACGCAACCCCACACTCAACAGGACTCTGCGTCTTCACTCTTTCCTAACAACCCTAAACATAACCCTAACCGCAACAAGAAGCTGAACCCGAGTTAGACCCGAAAAAACACGTACGGTGCCACTTTCTGCCATCAAAAAGTGCTCTCAGCGGAAGCCTTTGGGTACACCTGAACTCCCTGGGGGAGCCTTTACGCAACCCCACACTCAACAGGACTCTGCGTCTTCACTCTTTCCTAACAACCCTAAACATAACCCTAACCGCAACAAGAAGCTGAACCCGAGTTAGACCCGAAAAAACACGTACGGTGCCACTTTCTGCCATCAAAAAGTGCTCTCAGCGGAAGCCTTTGGGTACACCTGAACTCCCTGGGGGAGCCTTTACGCAACCCCACACTCAACAGGACTCTGCGTCTTCACTCTTTCCTAACAACCTTGAACATAACCCTAACCGCAACAAGAAGCTCAACCCGAGTTAGACCCGAAAAAACACGTACGGTGCCACTTTCTGCCATCAAAAAGTGCTCTCAGCGGAAGCCTTTGGGAACACCTGAACTCCCTGGGGGAGCCTTTACGCAACCCCACACTCAACAGGACTCTGCGTCTTCACTCTTTCCTAACAACCCTAAACATAACCCTAACCGCAACAAGAAGCTGAACCCGAGTTAGACCCGAAAAAACACGTACGGTGCCACTTTCTGCCATCAAAAAGTGCTCTCAGCGGAAGCCTTTGGGTACACGTGAACTCCCTGGGGGAGCCTTTACGCAACCCCACACTCAACAGGACTCTGCGTCTTCACTCTTTCCTAACAACCCTAAACATAACCCTAACCGCAACAAGAAGCTGAACCCGAGTTAGACCCGAAAAAACACGTACGGTGCCACTTTCTGCCATCAAAAAGTGCTCTCAGCGGAAGCCTTTGGGTACACCTGAACTCCCTGGGGGAGCCTTTACGCAACCCCACACTCAACAGGACTCTGCGTCTTCACTCTTTCCTAACAACCCTAAACATAACCCTAACCGCAACAAGAAGCTGAACCCGAGTTAGACCCGAAAAAACACGTACGGTGCCACTTTCTGCCATCAAAAAGTGCTCTCAGCGGAAGCCTTTGGGAACACCTGAACTCCCTGGGGGAGCCTTTACGCAACCCCACACTCAACAGGACTCTGCGTCTTCACTCTTTCCTAACAACCCTAAACATAACCCTAACCGCAACAAGAAGCTGAACCCGAGTTAGACCCGAAAAAACACGTACGGTGCCACTTTCTGCCATCAAAAAGTGCTCTCAGCGGAAGCCTTTGGGTACACCTGAACTCCCTGGGGGAGCCTTTACGCAACCCCACACTCAACAGGACTCTGCGTCTTCACTCTTTCCTAACAACCCTAAACATAACCCTAACCGCAACAAGAAGCTCAACCCGAGTTAGACCCGAAAAAACACGTACGGTGCCACTTTCTGCCATCAAAAAGTGCTCTCAGCGGAAGCCTTTGGGTACACCTGAACTCCCTGGGGGAGCCTTTACGCAACCCCACACTCAACAGGACTCTGCGTCTTCACTCTTTCCTAACAACCCTAAACATAACCCTAACCGCAACAAGAAGCTCAACCCGAGTTAGACCCGAAAAAACACGTACGGTGCCACTTTCTGCCATCAAAAAGTGCTCTCAGCGGAAGCCTTTGGGTACACCTGAACTCCCTGGGGGAGCCTTTACGCAACCCCACACTCAACAGGACTCTGCGTCTTCACTCTTTCCTAACAACCCTAAACATAACCCTAACCGCAACAAGAAGCTGAACCCGAGTTAGACCCGAAAAAACACGTACGGTGCCACTTTCTGCCATCAAAAAGTGCTCTCAGCGGAAGCCTTTGGGTACACCTGAACTCCCTGGGGGAGCCTTTACGCAACCCCACACTCAACAGGACTCTGCGTCTTCACTCTTTCCTAACAACCCTAAACATAACCCTAACCGCAACAAGAAGCTGAACCCGAGTTAGACCCGAAAAAACACGTACGGTGCCACTTTCTGCCATCAAAAAGTGCTCTCAGCGGAAGCCTTTGGGTACACCTGAACTCCCTGGGGGAGCCTTTACGCAACCCCACACTCAACAGGACTCTGCGTCTTCACTCTTTCCTAACAACCTTGAACATAACCCTAACCGCAACAAGAAGCTCAACCCGAGTTAGACCCGAAAAAACACGTACGGTGCCACTTTCTGCCATCAAAAAGTGCTCTCAGCGGAAGCCTTTGGGAACACCTGAACTCCCTGGGGGAGCCTTTACGCAACCCCACACTCAACAGGACTCTGCGTCTTCACTCTTTCCTAACAACCCTAAACATAACCCTAACCGCAACAAGAAGCTGAACCCGAGTTAGACCCGAAAAAACACGTACGGTGCCACTTTCTGCCATCAAAAAGTGCTCTCAGCGGAAGCCTTTGGGTACACGTGAACTCCCTGGGGGAGCCTTTACGCAACCCCACACTCAACAGGACTCTGCGTCTTCACTCTTTCCTAACAACCCTAAACATAACCCTAACCGCAACAAGAAGCTCAACCCGAGTTAGACCCGAAAAAACACGTACGGTGCCACTTTCTGCCATCAAAAAGTGCTCTCAGCGGAAGCCTTTGGGTACACCTGAACTCCCTGGGGGAGTCTTTACGCAACCCCACACTCAACAGGACTCTGCGTTTTCACTCTTTCCTAACAACCCTAAACATAAGCCTAACCGGAACAAGAAGCTGAACCCGAGTTAGACCCGAAAAAACACGTACGGTGCCACTTTCTGCCATCAAAAAGTGCTCTCAGCGGAAGCCTTTGGGTACACCTGAACTCCCTGGGGGAGCCTTTACGCAACCCCACACTCAACAGGACTCTGCGTCTTCACTCTTTCCTAACAACCCTAAACACAACCCTAACCGCAACAAGAAGCTGAACCCGAGTTAGACCCGAAAAAACACGTACGGTGCCACTTTCTGCCATCAAAAAGTGCTCTCAGCGGAAGCCTTTGGGTACACCTGAACTCCCTGGGGGAGCCTTTACGCAACCCCACACTCAACAGGACTCTGCGTCTTCACTCTTTCCTAACAACCCTAAACATAACCCTAACCGCAACAAGAAGCTGAACCCGAGTTAGACCCGAAAAAACACGTACGGTGCCACTTCCTGCCATCAAAAAGTGCTCTCAGCGGAAGCCTTTGGGTACACCTGAACTCCCTGGGGGAGCCTTTACGCAACCCCACACTCAACAGGACTCTGCGTCTTCACTCTTTCCTAACAACCCTAAACATAACCCTAACCGCAACAAGAAGCTGAACCCGAGTTAGACCCGAAAAAACACGTACGGTGCCACTTTCTGCCATCAAAAAGTGCTCTCAGCGGAAGCCTTTGGGTACACCTGAACTCCCTGGGGGAGCCTTTACGCAACCCCACACTCAACAGGACTCTGCGTCTTCACTCTTTCCTAACAACCCTAAACATAACCCTAACCGCAACAAGAAGCTGAACCCGAGTTAGACCCGAAAAAACACGTACGGTGCCACTTTCTGCCATCAAAAAGTGCTCTCAGCGGAAGCCTTTGGGTACACCTGAACTCCCTGGGCGAGCCTTTACGCAACCCCACACTCAACAGGACTCTGCGTCTTCACTCTTTCCTAACAACCCTAAACATAACCCTAACCGCAACAAGAAGCTCAACCCGAGTTAGACCCGAAAAAACACGTACGGTGCCACTTTCTGCCATCAAAAAGTGCTCTCAGCGGAAGCCTTTGGGTACACTTGAACTCCCTGGGGGAGCCTTTACGCAACCCCACACTCAACAGGACTCTGCGTCTTCACTCTTTCCTAACAACCCTAAACATAAGCCTAACCGCAACAAGAAGCTGAACCCGAGTTAGACCCGAAAAAACACGTACGGTGCCACTTTCTGCCATCAAAAAGTGCTCTCAGCGGAAGCCTTTGGGAACACCTGAACTCCCTGGGGGAGCCTTTACGCAACCCCACACTCAACAGGACTCTGCGTCTTCACTCTTTCCTAACAACCCTAAACATAACCCTAACCGCAACAAGAAGCTGAACCCGAGTTAGACCCGAAAAAACACGTACGGTGCCACTTTCTGCCATCAAAAAGTGCTCTCAGCGGAAGCCTTTGGGTACACCTGAACTCCCTGGGGGAGCCTTTACGCAACCCCACACTCAACAGGACTCTGCATCTTCACTCTTTCCTAACAACCCTAAACATAACCCTAACCGCAACAAGAAGCTGAACCCGAGTTAGACCCGAAAAAACACGTACGGTGCCACTTTCTGCCATCCAAAAGTGCTCTCAGCGGAAGCCTTTGGGTACACCTGAACTCCCTGGGGGAGCCTTTACGCAACCCCACACTCAACAGGACTCTGCGTCTTCACTCTTTCCTAACAACCCTAAACATAACCCTAACCGCAACATGAAGCTGAACCCGAGTTAGACCCAAAAAAACACGTACGGTGCCACTTTCTGCCATCAAAAAGTGCTCTCAGCGGAAGCCTTTGGGTACACCTGAACTCCCTGGGGGAGCCTTTACGCAACCCCACACTCAACAGGACTCTGCGTCTTCACTCTTTCCTAACAACCCTAAACATAACCCTAACCGCAACAAGAAGCTCAACCCGAGTTAGACCCGAAAAAACACGTACGGTGCCACTTTCTGCCATCAAAAAGTGCTCTCAGCGGAAGCCTTTGGGTACACCTGAACTCCCTGGGGGAGCCTTTACGCAACCCCACACTCAACAGGACTCTGCGTCTTCACTCTTTCCTAACAACCCTAAACATAACCCTAACCGCAACAAGAAGCTGAACCCGAGTTAGACCCGAAAAAACACGTACGGTGCCACTTTCTGCCATCAAAAAGTGCTCTCAGCGGAAGCCTTTGGGTACACCTGAACTCCCTGGGGGAGCCTTTACGCAACCCCACA
>NW_027663821.1:32500-62500 GCF_964034855.1 Anser brachyrhynchus | reverse complement strand
ACTCAACAGGACTCTGCGTCTTCACTCTTTCCTAACAACCCTAAACATAACCCTAACCGCAACAAGAAGCTGAACCCGAGTTAGACCCGAAAAAACACGTACGGTGCCACTTTCTGCCATCAAAAAGTGCTCTCAGCGGAAGCCTTTGGGTACACCTGAACTCCCTGGGGGAGCCTTTACGCAACCCCACACTCAACAGGACTCTGCGTCTTCACTCTTTCCTAACAACCCTAAACATAACCCTAACCGCAACAAGAAGCTGAACCCGAGTTAGACCCGAAAAAACACGTACGGTGCCACTTTCTGCCATCCAAAAGTGCTCTCAGCGGAAGCCTTTGGGTACACCTGAACTCCCTGGGGGAGCCTTTACGCAACCCCACACTCAACAGGACTCTGCGTCTTCACTCTTTCCTAACAACCCTAAACATAACCCTAACCGCAACAAGAAGCTGAACCCGAGTTAGACCCGAAAAAACACGTACGGTGCCACTTTCTGCCATCAAAAAGTGCTCTCAGCGGAAGCCTTTGGGTACACCTGAACTCCCTGGGGGAGCCTTTACGCAACCCCACACTCAACAGGACTCTGCGTCTTCGCTCTTTCCTAACAACCCTAAACATAACCCTAACCGCAACAAGAAGCTGAACCCGAGTTAGACCCGAAAAAACACGTACGGTGCCACTTTCTGCCATCAAAAAGTGCTCTCAGCGGAAGCCTTTGGGTACACCTGAACTCCCTGGGGGAGCCTTTACGCAACCCCACACTCAACAGGACTCTGCGTCTTCACTCTTTCCTAACAACCCTAAACATAACCCTAACCGCAACAAGAAGCTCAACCCGAGTTAGACCCGAAAAAACACGTACGGTGCCACTTTCTGCCATCAAAAAGTGCTCTCAGCGGAAGCCTTTGGGTACACCTGAACTCCCTGGGGGAGCCTTTACGCAACCCCACACTCAACAGGACTCTGCGTCTTCACTCTTTCCTAACAACCCTAAACATAACCCTAACCGCAACAAGAAGCTCAACCCGAGTTAGACCCGAAAAAACACGTACGGTGCCACTTTCTGCCATCAAAAAGTGCTCTCAGCGGAAGCCTTTGGGTACACCTGAACTCCCTGGGGGAGCCTTTACGCAACCCCACACTCAACAGGACTCTGCGTCTTCACTCTTTCCTAACAACCCTAAACATAACCCTAACCGCAACAAGAAGCTGAACCCGAGTTAGACCCGAAAAAACACGTACGGTGCCACTTTCTGCCATCAAAAAGTGCTCTCAGCGGAAGCCTTTGGGTACACCTGAACTCCCTGGGGGAGCCTTTACGCAACCCCACACTCAACAGGACTCTGCGTCTTCACTCTTTCCTAACAACCCTAAACATAACCCTAACCGCAACAAGAAGCTCAACCCGAGTTAGACCCGAAAAAACACGTACGGTGCCACTTTCTGCCATCAAAAAGTGCTCTCAGCGGAAGCCTTTGGGTACACCTGAACTCCCTGGGGGAGCCTTTACGCAACCCCACACTCAACAGGACTCTGCGTCTTCACTCTTTCCTAACAACCCTAAACATAACCCTAACCGCAACAAGAAGCTGAACCCGAGTTAGACCCGAAAAAACACGTACGGTGCCACTTTCTGCCATCCAAAAGTGCTCTCAGCGGAAGCCTTTGGGTACACCTGAACTCCCTGGGGGAGCCTTTACGCAACCCCACACTCAACAGGACTCTGCGTCTTCACTCTTTCCTAACAACCCTAAACATAAGCCTAACCGCAACAAGAAGCTCAACCCGAGTTAGACCCGAAAAAACACGTACGGTGCCACTTTCTGCCATCAAAAAGTGCTCTCAGCGGAAGCCTTTGGGTACACCTGAACTCCCTGGGGGAGCCTTTACGCAACCCCACACTCAACAGGACTCTGCGTCTTCGCTCTTTCCTAACAACCCTAAACATAACCCTAACCGCAACAAGAAGCTGAACCCGAGTTAGACCCGAAAAAACACGTACGGTGCCACTTTCTGCCATCAAAAAGTGCTCTCAGCGGAAGCCTTTGGGTACACCTGAACTCCCTGGGGGAGCCTTTACGCAACCCCACACTCAACAGGACTCTGCGTCTTCACTCTTTCCTAACAACCCTAAACATAACCCTAACCGCAACAAGAAGCTGAACCCGAGTTAGACCCGAAAAAACACGTACGGTGCCACTTTCTGCCATCAAAAAGTGCTCTCAGCGGAAGCCTTTGGGTACACCTGAACTCCCTGGGGGAGCCTTTACGCAACCCCACACTCAACAGGACTCTGCGTCTTCACTCTTTCCTAACAACCCTAAACATAACCCTAAGCGCAACAAGAAGCTGAACCCGAGTTAGACCCGAAAAAACACGTACGGTGCCACTTTCTGCCATCAAAAAGTGCTCTCAGCGGAAGCCTTTGGGTACACCTGAACTCCCTGGGGGAGCCTTTACGCAACCCCACACTCAACAGGACTCTGCGTCTTCACTCTTTCCTAACAACCCTAAACATAACCCTAACCGCAACAAGAAGCTCAACCCGAGTTAGACCCGAAAAAACACGTACGGTGCCACTTTCTGCCATCAAAAAGTGCTCTCAGCGGAAGCCTTTGGGTACACCTGAACTCCCTGGGGGAGCCTTTACGCAACCCCACACTCAACAGGACTCTGCGTCTTCACTCTTTCCTAACAACCCTAAACATAACCCTAACCGCAACAAGAAGCTGAACCCGAGTTAGACCCGAAAAAACACGTACGGTGCCACTTTCTGCCATCAAAAAGTGCTCTCAGCGGAAGCCTTTGGGTACACCTGAACTCCCTGGGGGAGCCTTTACGCAACCCCACACTCAACAGGACTCTGCGTCTTCACTCTTTCCTAACAACCCTAAACATAACCCTAACCGCAACAAGAAGCTGAACCCGAGTTAGACCCGAAAAAACACGTACGGTGCCACTTTCTGCCATCAAAAAGTGCTCTCAGCGGAAGCCTTTGGGTACACCTGAACTCCCTGGGGGAGCCTTTACGCAACCCCACACTCAACAGGACTCTGCGTCTTCACTCTTTCCTAACAACCCTAAACATAACCCTAACCGCAACAAGAAGCTCAACCCGAGTTAGACCCGAAAAAACACGTACGGTGCCACTTTCTGCCATCAAAAAGTGCTCTCAGCGGAAGCCTTTGGGTACACCTGAACTCCCTGGGGGAGCCTTTACGCAACCCCACACTCAACAGGACTCTGCGTCTTCACTCTTTCCTAACAACCCTAAACATAACCCTAACCGCAACAAGAAGCTGAACCCGAGTTAGACCCGAAAAAACACGTACGGTGCCACTTTCTGCCATCCAAAAGTGCTCTCAGCGGAAGCCTTTGGGTACACCTGAACTCCCTGGGGGAGCCTTTACGCAACCCCACACTCAACAGGACTCTGCGTCTTCACTCTTTCCTAACAACCCTAAACATAAGCCTAACCGCAACAAGAAGCTCAACCCGAGTTAGACCCGAAAAAACACGTACGGTGCCACTTTCTGCCATCAAAAAGTGCTCTCAGCGGAAGCCTTTGGGTACACCTGAACTCCCTGGGGGAGCCTTTACGCAACCCCACACTCAACAGGACTCTGCGTCTTCGCTCTTTCCTAACAACCCTAAACATAACCCTAACCGCAACAAGAAGCTGAACCCGAGTTAGACCCGAAAAAACACGTACGGTGCCACTTTCTGCCATCAAAAAGTGCTCTCAGCGGAAGCCTTTGGGTACACCTGAACTCCCTGGGGGAGCCTTTACGCAACCCCACACTCAACAGGACTCTGCGTCTTCACTCTTTCCTAACAACCCTAAACATAACCCGAACCGCAATAAGAAGCTGAACCCGAGTTAGACCCGAAAAAACACGTACGGTGCCACTTTCTGCCATCAAAAAGTGCTCTCAGCGGAAGCCTTTGGGTACACCTGAACTCCCTGGGGGAGCCTTTACGCAACCCCACACTCAACAGGACTCTGCGTCTTCACTCTTTCCTAACAACCCTAAACATAACCCTAACCGCAACAAGAAGCTGAACCCGAGTTAGACCCGAAAAAACACGTACGGTGCCACTTTCTGCCATCAAAAAGTGCTCTCAGCGGAAGCCTTTGGGTACACCTGAACTCCCTGGGGGAGCCTTTACGCAACCCCACACTCAACAGGACTCTGCGTCTTCACTCTTTCCTAACAACCCTAAACATAACCCTAACCGCAACAAGAAGCTCAACCCGAGTTAGACCCGAAAAAACACGTACGGTGCCACTTTCTGCCATCAAAAAGTGCTCTCAGCGGAAGCCTTTGGGTACACCTGAACTCCCTGGGGGAGCCTTTACGCAACCCCACACTCAACAGGACTCTGCGTCTTCACTCTTTCCTAACAACCCTAAACATAACCCTAACCGCAACAAGAAGCTGAACCCGAGTTAGACCCGAAAAAACACGTACGGTGCCACTTTCTGCCATCCAAAAGTGCTCTCAGCGGAAGCCTTTGGGTACACCTGAACTCCCTGGGGGAGCCTTTACGCAACCCCACACTCAACAGGACTCTGCGTCTTCACTCTTTCCTAACAACCCTAAACATAACCCTAACCGCAACAAGAAGCTGAACCCGAGTTAGACCCGAAAAAACACGTACGGTGCCACTTTCTGCCATCAAAAAGTGCTCTCAGCGGAAGCCTTTGGGTACACCTGAACTCCCTGGGGGAGCCTTTACGCAACCCCACACTCAACAGGACTCTGCGTCTTCACTCTTTCCTAACAACCCTAAACATAACCCTAACCGCAACAAGAAGCTCAACCCGAGTTAGACCCGAAAAAACACGTACGGTGCCACTTTCTGCCATCAAAAAGTGCTCTCAGCGGAAGCCTTTGGGTACACCTGAACTCCCTGGGGGAGCCTTTACGCAACCCCACACTCAACAGGACTCTGCGTCTTCACTCTTTCCTAACAACCCTAAACATAACCCTAACCGCAACAAGAAGCTGAACCCGAGTTAGACCCGAAAAAACACGTACGGTGCCACTTTCTGCCATCCAAAAGTGCTCTCAGCGGAAGCCTTTGGGTACACCTGAACTCCCTGGGGGAGCCTTTACGCAACCCCACACTCAACAGGACTCTGCGTCTTCGCTCTTTCCTAACAACCCTAAACATAACCCTAACCGCAACAAGAAGCTGAACCCGAGTTAGACCCGAAAAAACACGTACGGTGCCACTTTCTGCCATCAAAAAGTGCTCTCAGCGGAAGCCTTTGGGTACACCTGAACTCCCTGGGGGAGCCTTTACGCAACCCCACACTCAACAGGACTCTGCGTCTTCACTCTTTCCTAACAACCCTAAACATAACCCTAACCGCAACAAGAAGCTGAACCCGAGTTAGACCCGAAAAAACACGTACGGTGCCACTTTCTGCCATCCAAAAGTGCTCTCAGCGGAAGCCTTTGGGTACACCTGAACTCCCTGGGGGAGCCTTTACGCAACCCCACACTCAACAGGACTCTGCGTCTTCACTCTTTCCTAACAACCCTAAACATAACCCTAACCGCAACAAGAAGCTGAACCCGAGTTAGACCCGAAAAAACACGTACGGTGCCACTTTCTGCCATCAAAAAGTGCTCTCAGCGGAAGCCTTTGGGTACACCTGAACTCCCTGGGGGAGCCTTTACGCAACCCCACACTCAACAGGACTCTGCGTCTTCACTCTTTCCTAACAACCCTAAACATAACCCTAACCGCAACAAGAAGCTGAACCCGAGTTAGACCCGAAAAAACACGTACGATGCCACTTTCTGCCATCAAAAAGTGCTCTCAGCGGAAGCCTTTGGGTACACCTGAACTCCCTGGGGGAGCCTTTACGCAACCCCACACTCAACAGGACTCTGCGTCTTCACTCTTTCCTAACAACCCTAAACATAACCCTAACCGCAACAAGAAGCTGAACCCGAGTTAGACCCGAAAAAACACGTACGGTGCCACTTTCTGCCATCAAAAAGTGCTCTCAGCGGAAGCCTTTGGGTACACCTGAACTCCCTGGGGGAGCCTTTACGCAACCCCACACTCAACAGGACTCTGCGTCTTCACTCTTTCCTAACAACCCTAAACATAACCCTAACCGCAACAAGAAGCTGAACCCGAGTTAGACCCGAAAAAACACGTACGGTGCCACTTTCTGCCATCAAAAAGTGCTCTCAGCGGAAGCCTTTGGGTACACCTGAACTCCCTGGGGGAGCCTTTACGCAACCCCACACTCAACAGGACTCTGCGTCTTCACTCTTTCCTAACAACCCTAAACATAACCCTAACCGCAACAAGAAGCTGAACCCGAGTTAGACCCGAAAAAACACGTACGGTGCCACTTTCTGCCATCCAAAAGTGCTCTCAGCGGAAGCCTTTGGGTACACCTGAACTCCCTGGGGGAGCCTTTACGCAACCCCACACTCAACAGGACTCTGCGTCTTCACTCTTTCCTAACAACCCTAAACATAACCCTAACCGCAACAAGAAGCTCAACCCGAGTTAGACCCGAAAAAACACGTACGGTGCCACTTTCTGCCATCCAAAAGTGCTCTCAGCGGAAGCCTTTGGGTACACCTGAACTCCCTGGGGGAGCCTTTACGCAACCCCACACTCAACAGGACTCTGCGTCTTCACTCTTTCCTAACAACCCTAAACATAACCCTAACCGCAACAAGAAGCTGAACCCGAGTTAGACCCGAAAAAACACGTACGGTGCCACTTTCTGCCATCAAAAAGTGCTCTCAGCGGAAGCCTTTGGGTACACGTGAACTCCCTGGGGGAGCCTTTACGCAACCCCACACTCAACAGGACTCTGCGTCTTCACTCTTTCCTAACAACCCTAAACATAACCCTAACCGCAACAAGAAGCTGAACCCGAGTTAGACCCGAAAAAACACGTACGGTGCCACTTTCTGCCATCAAAAAGTGCTCTCAGCGGAAGCCTTTGGGTACACCTGAACTCCCTGGGGGAGCCTTTACGCAACCCCACACTCAACAGGACTCTGCGTCTTCACTCTTTCCTAACAACCCTAAACATAACCCTAACCGCAACAAGAAGCTCAACCCGAGTTAGACCCGAAAAAACACGTACGGTGCCACTTTCTGCCATCAAAAAGTGCTCTCAGCGGAAGCCTTTGGGTACACCTGAACTCCCTGGGGGAGCCTTTACGCAACCCCACACTCAACAGGACTCTGCGTCTTCACTCTTTCCTAACAACCCTAAACATAACCCTAACCGCAACAAGAAGCTGAACCCGAGTTAGACCCGAAAAAACACGTACGGTGCCACTTTCTGCCATCAAAAAGTGCTCTCAGCGGAAGCCTTTGGGTACACCTGAACTCCCTGGGGGAGCCTTTACGCAACCCCACACTCAACAGGACTCTGCGTCTTCACTCTTTCCTAACAACCCTAAACATAACCCTAACCGCAACAAGAAGCTGAACCCGAGTTAGACCCGAAAAAACACGTACGGTGCCACTTTCTGCCATCAAAAAGTGCTCTCAGCGGAAGCCTTTGGGTACACCTGAACTCCCTGGGGGAGCCTTTACGCAACCCCACACTCAACAGGACTCTGCGTCTTCGCTCTTTCCTAACAACCCTAAACATAACCCTAACCGCAACAAGAAGCTGAACCCGAGTTAGACCCGAAAAAACACGTACGGTGCCACTTTCTGCCATCAAAAAGTGCTCTCAGCGGAAGCCTTTGGGTACACCTGAACTCCCTGGGGGAGCCTTTACGCAACCGCACACTCAACAGGACTCTGCGTCTTCACTCTTTCCTAACAACCCTAAACATAACCCTAACCGCAACAAGAAGCTGAACCCGAGTTAGACCCGAAAAAACACGTACGGTGCCACTTTCTGCCATCAAAAAGTGCTCTCAGCGGAAGCCTTTGGGTACACCTGAACTCCCTGGGGGAGCCTTTACACAACCCCACACTCAACAGGACTCTGCGTCTTCACTCTTTCCTAACAACCCTAAACATAACCCTAACCGCAACAAGAAGCTGAACCCGAGTTAGACCCGAAAAAACACGTACGGTGCCACTTTCTGCCATCAAAAAGTGCTCTCAGCGGAAGCCTTTGGGTACACGTGAACTCCCTGGGGGAGCCTTTACGCAACCCCACACTCAACAGGACTCTGCGTTTTCACTCTTTCCTAACAACCCTAAACATAACCCTAACCGCAACAAGAAGCTGAACCCGAGTTAGACCCGAAAAAACACGTACGGTGCCACTTTCTGCCATCAAAAAGTGCTCTCAGCGGAAGCCTTTGGGTACACCTGAACTCCCTGGGGGAGCCTTTACGCAACCCCACACTCAACAGGACTCTGCGTCTTCACTCTTTCCTAACAACCCTAAACATAACCCTAACCGCAACAAGAAGCTGAACCCGAGTTAGACCCGAAAAAACACGTACGGTGCCACTTTCTGCCATCAAAAAGTGCTCTCAGCGGAAGCCTTTGGGTACACCTGAACTCCCTGGGGGAGTCTTTACGCAACCCCACACTCAACAGGACTCTGCGTCTTCACTCTTTCCTAACAACCCTAAACATAACCCTAACCGCAACAAGAAGCTGAACCCGAGTTAGACCCGAAAAAACACGTACGGTGCCACTTTCTGCCATCAAAAAGTGCTCTCAGCGGAAGCCTTTGGGTACACCTGAACTCCCTGGGGGAGCCTTTACGCAACCCCACACTCAACAGGACTCTGCGTCTTCGCTCTTTCCTAACAACCCTAAACATAACCCTAACCGCAACAAGAAGCTGAACCCGAGTTAGACCCGAAAAAACACGTACGGTGCCACTTTCTGCCATCAAAAAGTGCTCTCAGCGGAAGCCTTTGGGTACACCTGAACTCCCTGGGGGAGCCTTTACGCAACCCCACACTCAACAGGACTCTGCGTCTTCACTCTTTCCTAACAACCCTAAACATAACCCTAACCGCAACAAGAAGCTGAACCCGAGTTAGACCCGAAAAAACACGTACGGTGCCACTTTCTGCCATCAAAAACTGCTCTCAGCGGAAGCCTTTGGGTACACCTGAACTCCCTGGGGGAGCCTTTACGCAACCCCACACTCAACAGGACTCTGCGTCTTCACTCTTTCCTAACAACCCTAAACATAACCCTAACCGCAACAAGAAGCTGAACCCGAGTTAGACCCGAAAAAACACGTACGGTGCCACTTTCTGCCATCCAAAAGTGCTCTCAGCGGAAGCCTTTGAGTACACCTGAACTCCCTGGGGGAGCCTTTACGCAACCCCACACTCAACAGGACTCTGCGTCTTCACTCTTTCCTAACAACCCTAAACATAACCCTAACCGCAACAAGAAGCTGAACCCGAGTTAGACCCGAAAAAACACGTACGATACCACTTTCTGCCATCAAAAAGTGCTCTCAGCGGAAGCCTTTGGGTACACCTGAACTCCCTGGGGGAGCCTTTACGCAACCGCACACTCAACAGGACTCTACGTCTTCACTCTTTCCTAACAACCCTAAACATAACCCTAACCGCAACAAGAAGCTGAACCCGAGTTAGACCCGAAAAAACACGTACGGTGCCACTTTCTGCCATCAAAAAGTGCTCTCAGCGGAAGCCTTTGGGTACACCTGAACTCCCTGGGGGAGCCTTTACGCAACCCCACACTCAACAGGACTCTGCGTCTTCACTCTTTCCTAACAACCCTAAACATAACCCTAACCGCAACAAGAAGCTGAACCCGAGTTAGACCCGAAAAAACACGTACGGTGCCACTTTCTGCCATCAAAAAGTGCTCTCAGCGGAAGCCTTTGGGTACACCTGAACTCCCTGGGGGAGCCTTTACGCAACCCCGCACTCAACAGGACTCTGCGTCTTCACTCTTTCCTAACAACCCTAAACATAACCCTAACCGCAACAAGAAGCTGAACCCGAGTTAGACCCGAAAAAACACGTACGGTGCCACTTTCTGCCATCAAAAAGTGCTCTCAGCGGAAGCCTTTGGGTACACCTGAACTCCCTGGGGGAGCCTTTACGCAACCCCACACTCAACAGGACTCTGCGTCTTCACTCTTTCCTAACAACCCTAAACATAACCCTAACCGCAACAAGAAGCTGAACCCGAGTTAGACCCGAAAAAACACGTACGGTGCCACTTTCTGCCATCAAAAACTGCTCTCAGCGGAAGCCTTTGGGTACACCTGAACTCCCTGGGGGAGCCTTTACGCAACCCCACACTCAACAGGACTCTGCGTCTTCACTCTTTCCTAACAACCCTAAACATAACCCTAACCGCAACAAGAAGCTGAACCCGAGTTAGACCCGAAAAAACACGTACGGTGCCACTTTCTGCCATCCAAAAGTGCTCTCAGCGGAAGCCTTTGAGTACACCTGAACTCCCTGGGGGAGCCTTTACGCAACCCCACACTCAACAGGACTCTGCGTCTTCACTCTTTCCTAACAACCCTAAACATAACCCTAACCGCAACAAGAAGCTGAACCCGAGTTAGACCCGAAAAAACACGTACGATACCACTTTCTGCCATCAAAAAGTGCTCTCAGCGGAAGCCTTTGGGTACACCTGAACTCCCTGGGGGAGCCTTTACGCAACCGCACACTCAACAGGACTCTACGTCTTCACTCTTTCCTAACAACCCTAAACATAACCCTAACCGCAACAAGAAGCTGAACCCGAGTTAGACCCGAAAAAACACGTACGGTGCCACTTTCTGCCATCAAAAAGTGCTCTCAGCGGAAGCCTTTGGGTACACCTGAACTCCCTGGGGGAGCCTTTACGCAACCCCACACTCAACAGGACTCTGCGTCTTCACTCTTTCCTAACAACCCTAAACATAACCCTAACCGCAACAAGAAGCTGAACCCGAGTTAGACCCGAAAAAACACGTACGGTGCCACTTTCTGCCATCAAAAAGTGCTCTCAGCGGAAGCCTTTGGGTACACCTGAACTCCCTGGGGGAGCCTTTACGCAACCCCGCACTCAACAGGACTCTGCGTCTTCACTCTTTCCTAACAACCCTAAACATAACCCTAACCGCAACAAGAAGCTGAACCCGAGTTAGACCCGAAAAAACACGTACGGTGCCACTTTCTGCCATCAAAAAGTGCTCTCAGCGGAAGCCTTTGGGTACACCTGAACTCCCTGGGGGAGCCTTTACGCAACCCCACACTCAACAGGACTCTGCGTCTTCACTCTTTCCTAACAACCCTAAACATAACCCTAACCGCAACAAGAAGCTGAACCCGAGTTAGACCCGAAAAAACACGTACGGTGCCACTTTCTGCCATCCAAAAGTGCTCTCAGCGGAAGCCTTTGGGTACACCTGAACTCCCTGGGGGAGCCTTTACGCAACCCCACACTCAACAGGACTCTGCGTCTTCACTCTTTCCTAACAACCCTAAACATAACCCTAACCGCAACAAGAAGCTGAACCCGAGTTAGACCCGAAAAAACACGTACGGTGCCACTTTCTGCCATCAAAAAGTGCTCTCAGCGGAAGCCTTTGGGTACACCTGAACTCCCTGGGGGAGCCTTTACGCAACCGCACACTCAACAGGACTCTGCGTCTTCACTCTTTCCTAACAACCCTAAATATAACCCTAACCGCAACAAGAAGCTGAACCCGAGTTAGACCCGAAAAAACACGTACGGTGCCACTTTCTGCCATCAAAAAGTGCTCTCAGCGGAAGCCTTTGGGAACACCTGAACTCCCTGGGGGAGCCTTTACACAACCCCACACTCAACAGGACTCTGCGTCTTCACTCTTTCCTAACAACCCTAAACATAAGCCTAACCGGAACAAGAAGCTCAACCCGAGTTAGACCCGAAAAAACACGTACGGTGCCACTTTCTGCCATCAAAAAGTGCTCTCAGCGGAAGCCTTTGGGAACACCTGAACTCCCTGGGGGAGCCTTTACGCAACCCCACACTCAACAGGACTCTGCGTCTTCACTCTTTCCTAACAACCCTAAACATAACCCTAACCGCAACAAGAAGCTGAACCCGAGTTAGACCCGAAAAAACACGTACGGTGCCACTTTCTGCCATCAAAAAGTGCTCTCAGCGGAAGCCTTTGGGTACACCTGAACTCCCTGGGGGAGCCTTTACGCAACCCCACACTCAACAGGACTCTGCGTCTTCACTCTTTCCTAACAACCCTAAACATAACCCTAACCGCAACAAGAAGCTGAACCCGAGTTAGACCCGAAAAAACACGTACGGTGCCACTTTCTGCCATCCAAAAGTGCTCTCAGCGGAAGCCTTTGGGTACACCTGAACTCCCTGGGGGAGCCTTTACGCAACCCCACACTCAACAGGACTCTGAGTCTTCACTCTTTCCTAACAACCCTAAACATAACCCTAACCGCAACAAGAAGCTGAACCCGAGTTAGACCCGAAAAAACACGTACGGTGCCACTTTCTGCCATCAAAAAGTGCTCTCAGCGGAAGCCTTTGGGTACACCTGAACTCCCTGGGGGAGCCTTTACGCAACCCCACACTCAACAGGACTCTGCGTCTTCACTCTTTCCTAACAACCCTAAACATAACCCTAACCGCAACAAGAAGCTGAACCCGAGTTAGACCCGAAAAAACACGTACGGTGCCACTTTCTGCCATCCAAAAGTGCTCTCAGCGGAAGCCTTTGGGTACACCTGAACTCCCTGGGGGAGCCTTTACGCAACCCCACACTCAACAGGACTCTGCGTCTTCACTCTTTCCTAACAACCCTAAACATAACCCTAACCGCAACAAGAAGCTGAACCCGAGTTAGACCCGAAAAAACACGTACGGTGCCACTTTCTGCCATCAAAAAGTGCTCTCAGCGGAAGCCTTTGGGTACACCTGAACTCCCTGGGGGAGCCTTTACGCAACCCCACACTCAACAGGACTCTGCGTCTTCACTCTTTCCTAACAACCCTAAACATAACCCTAACCGCAACAAGAAGCTGAACCCGAGTTAGACCCGAAAAAACACGTACGGTGCCACTTTCTGCCATCCAAAAGTGCTCTCAGCGGAAGCCTTTGGGTACACGTGAACTCCCTGGGGGAGCCTTTACGCAACCCCACACTCAACAGGACTCTGCGTCTTCACTCTTTCCTAACAACCCTAAACATAACCCTAACCGCAACAAGAAGCTGAACCCGAGTTAGACCCGAAAAAACACGTACGGTGCCACTTTCTGCCATCAAAAAGTGCTCTCAGCGGAAGCCTTTGGGTACACCTGAACTCCCTGGGGGAGCCTTTACGCAACCCCACACTCAACAGGACTCTGCGTCTTCACTCTTTCCTAACAACCCTAAACATAACCCTAACCGCAACAAGAAGGTGAACCCGAGTTAGACCCGAAAAAACACGTACGGTGCCACTTTCTGCCATCAAAAAGTGCTCTCAGCGGAAGCCTTTGGGTACACGTGAACTCCCTGGGGGAGCCTTTACGCAACCCCACACTCAACAGGACTCTGCGTCTTCACTCTTTCCTAACAACCCTAAACATAACCCTAACCGCAACAAGAAGCTGAACCCGAGTTAGACCCGAAAAAACACGTACGGTGCCACTTTCTGCCATCAAAAAGTGCTCTCAGCGGAAGCCTTTGGGTACACCTGAACTCCCTGGGGGAGCCTTTACGCAACCCCACACTCAACAGGACTCTGCGTCTTCACTCTTTCCTAACAACCCTAAACATAACCCTAACCGCAACAAGAAGCTGAACCCGAGTTAGACCCGAAAAAACACGTACGGTGCCACTTTCTGCCATCAAAAAGTGCTCTCAGCGGAAGCCTTTGGGTACACGTGAACTCCCTGGGGGAGCCTTTACGCAACCCCACACTCAACAGGACTCTGCGTCTTCACTCTTTCCTAACAACCCTAAACATAACCCTAACCGCAACAAGAAGCTGAACCCGAGTTAGACCCGAAAAAACACGTACGGTGCCACTTTCTGCCATCAAAAAGTGCTCTCAGCGGAAGCCTTTGGGTACACCTGAACTCCCTGGGGGAGCCTTTACGCAACCCCGCACTCAACAGGACTCTGCGTCTTCACTCTTTCCTAACAACCCTAAACATAACCCTAACCGCAACAAGAAGCTGAACCCGAGTTAGACCCGAAAAAACACGTACGGTGCCACTTTCTGCCATCAAAAAGTGCTCTCAGCGGAAGCCTTTGGGTACACCTGAACTCCCTGGGGGAGCCTTTACGCAACCCCACACTCAACAGGACTCTGCGTCTTCACTCTTTCCTAACAACCCTAAACATAACCCTAACCGCAACAAGAAGCTCAACCCGAGTTAGACCCGAAAAAACACGTACGGTGCCACTTTCTGCCATCAAAAAGTGCTCTCAGCGGAAGCCTTTGGGTACACCTGAACTCCCTGGGGGAGCCTTTACGCAACCCCACACTCAACAGGACTCTGCGTCTTCACTCTTTCCTAACAACCCTAAACATAACCCTAACCGCAACAAGAAGCTGAACCCGAGTTAGACCCGAAAAAACACGTACGGTGCCACTTTCTGCCATCAAAAAGTGCTCTCAGCGGAAGCCTTTGGGTACACCTGAACTCCCTGGGGGAGCCTTTACGCAACCCCACACTCAACAGGACTCTGCGTCTTCACTCTTTCCTAACAACCCTAAACATAACCCTAACCGCAACAAGAAGCTCAACCCGAGTTAGACCCGAAAAAACACGTACGGTGCCACTTTCTGCCATCCAAAAGTGCTCTCAGCGGAAGCCTTTGGGTACACCTGAACTCCCTGGGGGAGCCTTTACGCAACCGCACAGTCAACAGGACTCTGCGTCTTCACTCTTTCCTAACAACCCTAAACATAACCCTAACCGCAACAAGAAGCTGAACCCGAGTTAGACCCGAAAAAACACGTACGGTGCCACTTTCTGCCATCCAAAAGTGCTCTCAGCGGAAGCCTTTGGGTACACCTGAACTCCCTGGGGGAGCCTTTACGCAACCCCACACTCAACAGGACTCTGCGTCTTCACTCTTTCCTAACAACCCTAAACATAACCCTAACCGCAACAAGAAGCTGAACCCGAGTTAGACCCGAAAAAACACGTACGGTGCCACTTTCTGCCATCCAAAAGTGCTCTCAGCGGAAGCCTTTGGGTACACCTGAACTCCCTGGGGGAGCCTTTACGCAACCCCACACTCAACAGGACTCTGCGTCTTCACTCTTTCCTAACAACCCTAAAAATAACCCTAACCGCAACAAGAAGCTGAACCCGAGTTAGACCCGAAAAAACACGTACGGTGCCACTTTCTGCCATCAAAAAGTGCTCTCAGCGGAAGCCTTTGGGTACACCTGAACTCCCTGGGGGAGCCTTTACGCAACCCCACACTCAACAGGACTCTGCGTCTTCGCTCTTTCCTAACAACCCTAAACATAACCCTAACCGCAACAAGAAGCTCAACCCGAGTTAGACCCGAAAAAACACGTACGGTGCCACTTTCTGCCATCAAAAAGTGCTCTCAGCGGAAGCCTTTGGGTACACCTGAACTCCCTGGGGGAGCCTTTACGCAACCCCACACTCAACAGGACTCTGCGTCTTCACTCTTTCCTAACAACCCTAAACATAACCCTAACCGCAACAAGAAGCTGAACCCGAGTTAGACCCGAAAAAACACGTACGGTGCCACTTTCTGCCATCAAAAAGTGCTCTCAGCGGAAGCCTTTGGGTACACCTGAACTCCCTGGGGGAGCCTTTACGCAACCCCACACTCAACAGGACTCTGCGTCTTCACTCTTTCCTAACAACCCTAAACATAACCCTAACCGCAACAAGAAGCTGAAAGCGAGTTAGACCCGAAAAAACACGTACGGTGCCACTTTCTGCCATCAAAAAGTGCTCTCAGCGGAAGCCTTTGGGTACACCTGAACTCCCTCGGGGAGCCTTTACGCAACCCCGCACTCAACAGGACTCTGCGTCTTCACTCTTTCCTAACAACCCTAAACATAACCCTAACCGCAACAAGACGCTGAACCCGAGTTAGACCCGAAAAAACACGTACGGTGCCACTTTCTGCCATCAAAAAGTGCTCTCAGCGGAAGCCTTTGGGTACACCTGAACTCCCTGGGGGAGCCTTTACGCAACCCCACACTCAACAGGACTCTGCGTCTTCACTCTTTCCTAACAACCCTAAACATAACCCTAACCGCAACAAGAAGCTGAACCCGAGTTAGACCCGAAAAAACACGTACGGTGCCACTTTCTGCCATCCAAAAGTGCTCTCAGCGGAAGCCTTTGGGTACACCTGAACTCCCTGGGGGAGCCTTTACGCAACCCCACACTCAACAGGACTCTGCGTCTTCACTCTTTCCTAACAACCCTAAACATAACCCTAACCGCAACAAGAAGCTGAACCCGAGTTAGACCCGAAAAAACACGTACGATGCCACTTTCTGCCATCAAAAAGTGCTCTCAGCGGAAGCCTTTGGGTACACCTGAACTCCCTGGGGGAGCCTTTACGCAACCGCACACTCAACAGGACTCTGCGTCTTCACTCTTTCCTAACAACCCTAAATATAACCCTAACCGCAACAAGAAGCTGAACCCGAGTTAGACCCGAAAAAACACGTACGGTGCCACTTTCTGCCATCAAAAAGTGCTCTCAGCGGAAGCCTTTGGGAACACCTGAACTCCCTGGGGGAGCCTTTACACAACCCCACACTCAACAGGACTCTGCGTCTTCACTCTTTCCTAACAACCCTAAACATAAGCCTAACCGGAACAAGAAGCTCAACCCGAGTTAGACCCGAAAAAACACGTACGGTGCCACTTTCTGCCATCAAAAAGTGCTCTCAGCGGAAGCCTTTGGGAACACCTGAACTCCCTGGGGGAGCCTTTACGCAACCCCACACTCAACAGGACTCTGCGTCTTCACTCTTTCCTAACAACCCTAAACATAACCCTAACCGCAACAAGAAGCTGAACCCGAGTTAGACCCGAAAAAACACGTACGGTGCCACTTTCTGCCATCAAAAAGTGCTCTCAGCGGAAGCCTTTGGGTACACCTGAACTCCCTGGGGGAGCCTTTACGCAACCCCACACTCAACAGGACTCTGCGTCTTCACTCTTTCCTAACAACCCTAAACATAACCCTAACCGCAACAAGAAGCTGAACCCGAGTTAGACCCGAAAAAACACGTACGGTGCCACTTTCTGCCATCCAAAAGTGCTCTCAGCGGAAGCCTTTGGGTACACCTGAACTCCCTGGGGGAGCCTTTACGCAACCCCACACTCAACAGGACTCTGCGTCTTCACTCTTTCCTAACAACCCTAAACATAACCCTAACCGCAACAAGAAGCTGAACCCGAGTTAGACCCGAAAAAACACGTACGGTGCCACTTTCTGCCATCAAAAAGTGCTCTCAGCGGAAGCCTTTGGGCACACGTGAACTCCCTGGGGGAGCCTTTACGCAACCCCACACTCAACAGGACTCTGCGTCTTCACTCTTTCCTAACAACCCTAAACATAACCCTAACCGCAACAAGAAGCTGAACCCGAGTTAGACCCGAAAAAACACGTACGGTGCCACTTTCTGCCATCCAAAAGTGCTCTCAGCGGAAGCCTTTGGGTACACCTGAACTCCCTGGGGGAGCCTTTACGCAACCCCACACTCAACAGGACTCTGCGTCTTCACTCTTTCCTAACAACCCTAAACATAACCCTAACCGCAACAAGAAGCTGAACCCGAGTTAGACCCGAAAAAACACGTACGGTGCCACTTTCTGCCATCAAAAAGAGCTCTCAGCGGAAGCCTTTGGGTACACCTGAACTCCCTGGGGGAGCCTTTACGCAACCCCACACTCAACAGGACTCTGCGTCTTCACTCTTTCCTAACAACCCTAAACATAACCCTAACCGCAACAAGAAGCTGAACCCGAGTTAGACCCGAAAAAACACGTACGGTGCCACTTTCTGCCATCCAAAAGTGCTCTCAGCGGAAGCCTTTGGGTACACGTGAACTCCCTGGGGGAGCCTTTACGCAACCCCACACTCAACAGGACTCTGCGTCTTCGCTCTTTCCTAACAACCCTAAACATAACCCTAACCGCAACAAGAAGCTGAACCCGAGTTAGACCCGAAAAAACACGTACGGTGCCACTTTCTGCCATCAAAAAGTGCTCTCAGCGGAAGCCTTTGGGTACACCTGAACTCCCTGGGGGAGCCTTTACGCAACCCCACACTCAACAGGACTCTGCGTCTTCACTCTTTCCTAACAACCCTAAACATAACCCTAACCGCAACAAGAAGCTGAACCCGAGTTAGACCCGAAAAAACACGTACGGTGCCACTTTCTGCCATCAAAAAGTGCTCTCAGCGGAAGCCTTTGGGTACACGTGAACTCCCTGGGGGAGCCTTTACGCAACCCCACACTCAACAGGACTCTGCGTCTTCACTCTTTCCTAACAACCCTAAACATAACCCTAACCGCAACAAGAAGCTGAACCCGAGTTAGACCCGAAAAAACACGTACGGTGCCACTTTCTGCCATCAAAAAGTGCTCTCAGCGGAAGCCTTTGGGTACACCTGAACTCCCTGGGGGAGCCTTTACGCAACCCCACACTCAACAGGACTCTGCGTCTTCACTCTTTCCTAACAACCCTAAACATAACCCTAACCGCAACAAGAAGCTGAACCCGAGTTAGACCCGAAAAAACACGTACGGTGCCACTTTCTGCCATCAAAAAGTGCTCTCAGCGGAAGCCTTTGGGTACACGTGAACTCCCTGGGGGAGCCTTTACGCAACCCCACACTCAACAGGACTCTGCGTCTTCACTCTTTCCTAACAACCCTAAACATAACCCTAACCGCAACAAGAAGCTGAACCCGAGTTAGACCCGAAAAAACACGTACGGTGCCACTTTCTGCCATCCAAAAGTGCTCTCAGCGGAAGCCTTTGGGTACACCTGAACTCCCTGGGGGAGCCTTTACGCAACCCCACACTCAACAGGACTCTGCGTCTTCGCTCTTTCCTAACAACCCTAAACATAACCCTAACCGCAACAAGAAGCTGAACCCGAGTTAGACCCGAAAAAACACGTACGATGCCACTTTCTGCCATCAAAAAGTGCTCTCAGCGGAAGCCTTTGGGTACACCTGAACTCCCTGGGGGAGCCTTTACGCAACCGCACACTCAACAGGACTCTGCGTCTTCACTCTTTCCTAACAACCCTAAACATAACCCTAACCGCAACAAGAAGCTGAACCCGAGTTAGACCCGAAAAAACACGTACGGTGCCACTTTCTGCCATCAAAAAGTGCTCTCAGCGGAAGCCTTTGGGTACACGTGAACTCCCTGGGGGAGCCTTTACGCAACCCCACACTCAACAGGACTCTGCGTCTTCACTCTTTCCTAACAACCCTAAACATAACCCTAACCGCAACAAGAAGCTGAACCCGAGTTAGACCCGAAAAAACACGTACGGTGCCACTTTCTGCCATCAAAAAGTGCTCTCAGCGGAAGCCTTTGGGTACACCTGAACTCCCTGGGGGAGCCTTTACGCAACCCCGCACTCAACAGGACTCTGCGTCTTCACTCTTTCCTAACAACCCTAAACATAACCCTAACCGCAACAAGAAGCTGAACCCGAGTTAGACCCGAAAAAACACGTACGGTGCCACTTTCTGCCATCAAAAAGTGCTCTCAGCGGAAGCCTTTGGGTACACCTGAACTCCCTGGGGGAGCCTTTACGCAACCCCACACTCAACAGGACTCTGCGTCTTCACTCTTTCCTAACAACCCTAAACATAACCCTAACCGCAACAAGAAGCTCAACCCGAGTTAGACCCGAAAAAACACGTACGGTGCCACTTTCTGCCATCAAAAAGTGCTCTCAGCGGAAGCCTTTGGGTACACCTGAACTCCCTGGGGGAGCCTTTACGCAACCCCACACTCAACAGGACTCTGCGTCTTCACTCTTTCCTAACAACCCTAAACATAACCCTAACCGCAACAAGAAGCTGAACCCGAGTTAGACCCGAAAAAACACGTACGGTGCCACTTTCTGCCATCAAAAAGTGCTCTCAGCGGAAGCCTTTGGGTACACCTGAACTCCCTGGGGGAGCCTTTACGCAACCCCACACTCAACAGGACTCTGCGTCTTCGCTCTTTCCTAACAACCCTAAACATAACCCTAACCGCAACAAGAAGCTCAACCCGAGTTAGACCCGAAAAAACACGTACGGTGCCACTTTCTGCCATCAAAAAGTGCTCTCAGCGGAAGCCTTTGGGTACACCTGAACTCCCTGGGGGAGCCTTTACGCAACCCCACACTCAACAGGACTCTGCGTCTTCACTCTTTCCTAACAACCCTAAACATAACCCTAACCGCAACAAGAAGCTCAACCCGAGTTAGACCCGAAAAAACACGTACGGTGCCACTTTCTGCCATCCAAAAGTGCTCTCAGCGGAAGCCTTTGGGAACACCTGAACTCCCTGGGGGAGCCTTTACACAACCCCACACTCAACAGGACTCTGCGTCTTCACTCTTTCCTAACAACCCTAAACATAAGCCTAACCGGAACAAGAAGCTCAACCCGAGTTAGACCCGAAAAAACACGTACGGTGCCACTTTCTGCCATCCAAAAGTGCTCTCAGCGGAAGCCTTTGGGTACACCTGAACTCCCTGGGGGAGCCTTTACGCAACCCCACACTCAACAGGACTCTGCGTCTTCACTCTTTCCTAACAACCCTAAACATAACCCTAACCGCAACAAGAAGCTCAACCCGAGTTAGACCCGAAAAAACACGTACGGTGCCACTTTCTGCCATCAAAAAGTGCTCTCAGCGGAAGCCTTTGGGTACACCTGAACTCCCTGGGGGAGCCTTTACGCAACCCCACACTCAACAGGACTCTGCGTCTTCACTCTTTCCTAACAACCCTAAACATAACCCTAACCGCAACAAGAAGCTGAACCCGAGTTAGACCCGAAAAAACACGTACGGTGCCACTTTCTGCCATCAAAAAGTGCTCTCAGCGGAAGCCTTTGGGTACACCTGAACTCCCTGGGGGAGCCTTTACGCAACCCCACACTCAACAGGACTCTGCGTCTTCGCTCTTTCCTAACAACCCTAAACATAACCCTAACCGCAACAAGAAGCTCAACCCGAGTTAGACCCGAAAAAACACGTACGGTGCCACTTTCTGCCATCAAAAAGTGCTCTCAGCGGAAGCCTTTGGGTACACCTGAACTCCCTGGGGGAGCCTTTACGCAACCCCACACTCAACAGGACTCTGCGTCTTCACTCTTTCCTAACAACCCTAAACATAACCCTAACCGCAACAAGAAGCTCAACCCGAGTTAGACCCGAAAAAACACGTACGGTGCCACTTTCTGCCATCCAAAAGTGCTCTCAGCGGAAGCCTTTGGGAACACCTGAACTCCCTGGGGGAGCCTTTACACAACCCCACACTCAACAGGACTCTGCGTCTTCACTCTTTCCTAACAACCCTAAACATAAGCCTAACCGGAACAAGAAGCTCAACCCGAGTTAGACCCGAAAAAACACGTACGGTGCCACTTTCTGCCATCCAAAAGTGCTCTCAGCGGAAGCCTTTGGGTACACCTGAACTCCCTGGGGGAGCCTTTACGCAACCCCACACTCAACAGGACTCTGCGTCTTCACTCTTTCCTAACAACCCTAAACATAACCCTAACCGCAACAAGAAGCTGAACCCGAGTTAGACCCGAAAAAACACGTACGGTGCCACTTTCTGCCATCAAAAAGTGCTCTCAGCGGAAGCCTTTGGGTACACCTGAACTCCCTGGGGGAGCCTTTACGCAACCCCACACTCAACAGGACTCTGCGTCTTCACTCTTTCCTAACAACCCTAAACATAACCCTAACCGCAACAAGAAGCTGAACCCGAGTTAGACCCGAAAAAACACGTACGGTGCCACTTTCTGCCATCAAAAAGTGCTCTCAGCGGAAGCCTTTGGGTACACCTGAACTCCCTGGGGGAGCCTTTACGCAACCCCACACTCAACAGGACTCTGCGTCTTCACTCTTTCCTAACAACCCTAAACATAACCCTAACCGCAACAAGAAGCTGAACCCGAGTTAGACCCGAAAAAACACGTACGGTGCCACTTTCTGCCATCAAAAAGTGCTCTCAGCGGAAGCCTTTGGGTACACCTGAACTCCCTGGGGGAGCCTTTACGCAACCCCACACTCAACAGGACTCTGCGTCTTCACTCTTTCCTAACAACCCTAAACATAACCCTAACCGCAACAAGAAGCTGAACCCGAGTTAGACCCGAAAAAACACGTACGGTGCCACTTTCTGCCATCAAAAAGTGCTCTCAGCGGAAGCCTTTGGGAACACCTGAACTCCCTGGGGGAGCCTTTACGCAACCCCACACTCAACAGGACTCTGCGTCTTCACTCTTTCCTAACAACCCTAAACATAACCCTAACCGCAACAAGAAGCTGAACCCGAGTTAGACCCGAAAAAACACGTACGGTGCCACTTTCTGCCATCAAAAAGTGCTCTCAGCGGAAGCCTTTGGGTACACCTGAACTCCCTGGGGGAGCCTTTACGCAACCCCACACTCAACAGGACTCTGCGTCTTCACTCTTTCCTAACAACCCTAAACATAACCCTAACCGCAACAAGAAGCTGAACCCGAGTTAGACCCGAAAAAACACGTACGGTGCCACTTTCTGCCATCAAAAAGTGCTCTCAGCGGAAGCCTTTGGGAACACCTGAACTCCCTGGGGGAGCCTTTACGCAACCCCACACTCAACAGGACTCTGCGTCTTCACTCTTTCCTAACAACCCTAAACATAACCCTAACCGCAACAAGAAGCTGAACCCGAGTTAGACCCGAAAAAACACGTACGGTGCCACTTTCTGCCATCAAAAAGTGCTCTCAGCGGAAGCCTTTGGGTACACCTGAACTCCCTGGGGGAGCCTTTACGCAACCCCACACTCAACAGGACTCTGCGTCTTCACTCTTTCCTAACAACCCTAAACATAACCCTAACCGCAACAAGAAGCTCAACCCGAGTTAGACCCGAAAAAACACGTACGGTGCCACTTTCTGCCATCCAAAAGTGCTCTCAGCGGAAGCCTTTGGGTACACCTGAACTCCCTGGGGGAGCCTTTACGCAACCCCACACTCAACAGGACTCTGCGTCTTCACTCTTTCCTAACAACCCTAAACATAACCCTAACCGCAACAAGAAGCTGAACCCGAGTTAGACCCGAAAAAACACGTACGGTGCCACTTTCTGCCATCAAAAAGTGCTCTCAGCGGAAGCCTTTGGGTACACCTGAACTCCCTGGGGGAGCCTTTACGCAACCCCACACTCAACAGGACTCTGCGTCTTCACTCTTTCCTAACAACCCTAAACATAACCCTAACCGCAACAAGAAGCTCAACCCGAGTTAGACCCGAAAAAACACGTACGGTGCCACTTTCTGCCATCAAAAAGTGCTCTCAGCGGAAGCCTTTGGGTACACCTGAACTCCCTGGGGGAGCCTTTACGCAACCCCACACTCAACAGGACTCTGCGTCTTCACTCTTTCCTAACAACCCTAAACATAACCCTAACCGCAACAAGAAGCTGAACCCGAGTTAGACCCGAAAAAACACGTACGGTGCCACTTTCTGCCATCAAAAAGTGCTCTCAGCGGAAGCCTTTGGGAACACCTGAACTCCCTGGGGGAGCCTTTACGCAACCCCACACTCAACAGGACTCTGCGTCTTCACTCTTTCCTAACAACCCTAAACATAACCCTAACCGCAACAAGAAGCTGAACCCGAGTTAGACCCGAAAAAACACGTACGGTGCCACTTTCTGCCATCAAAAAGTGCTCTCAGCGGAAGCCTTTGGGTACACCTGAACTCCCTGGGGGAGCCTTTACGCAACCCCACACTCAACAGGACTCTGCGTCTTCACTCTTTCCTAACAACCCTAAACATAACCCTAACCGCAACAAGAAGCTCAACCCGAGTTAGACCCGAAAAAACACGTACGGTGCCACTTTCTGCCATCAAAAAGTGCTCTCAGCGGAAGCCTTTGGGTACACCTGAACTCCCTGGGGGAGCCTTTACGCAACCCCACACTCAACAGGACTCTGCGTCTTCACTCTTTCCTAACAACCCTAAACATAACCCTAACCGCAACAAGAAGCTGAACCCGAGTTAGACCCGAAAAAACACGTACGGTGCCACTTTCTGCCATCAAAAAGTGCTCTCAGCGGAAGCCTTTGGGTACACCTGAACTCCCTGGGGGAGCCTTTACGCAACCCCACACTCAACAGGACTCTGCGTCTTCACTCTTTCCTAACAACCCTAAACATAACCCTAACCGCAACAAGAAGCTGAACCCGAGTTAGACCCGAAAAAACACGTACGGTGCCACTTTCTGCCATCAAAAAGTGCTCTCAGCGGAAGCCTTTGGGTACACCTGAACTCCCTGGGGGAGCCTTTACGCAACCCCACACTCAACAGGACTCTGCGTCTTCACTCTTTCCTAACAACCCTAAACATAACCCTAACCGCAACAAGAAGCTGAACCCGAGTTAGACCCGAAAAAACACGTACGGTGCCACTTTCTGCCATCAAAAAGTGCTCTCAGCGGAAGCCTTTGGGTACACCTGAACTCCCTGGGGGAGCCTTTACGCAACCCCACACTCAACAGGACTCTGCGTCTTCACTCTTTCCTAACAACCCTGAACATAACCCTAACCGCAACAAGAAGCTGAACCCGAGTTAGACCCGAAAAAACACGTACGGTGCCACTTTCTGCCATCAAAAAGTGCTCTCAGCGGAAGCCTTTGGGAACACCTGAACTCCCTGGGGGAGCCTTTACGCAACCCCACACTCAACAGGACTCTGCGTCTTCACTCTTTCCTAACAACCCTAAACATAACCCTAACCGCAACAAGAAGCTCAACCCGAGTTAGACCCGAAAAAACACGTACGGTGCCACTTTCTGCCATCAAAAAGTGCTCTCAGCGGAAGCCTTTGGGTACACCTGAACTCCCTGGGGGAGTCTTTACGCAACCCCACACTCAACAGGACTCTGCGTTTTCACTCTTTCCTAACAACCCTAAACATAAGCCTAACCGCAACAAGAAGCTGAACCCGAGTTAGACCCGAAAAAACACGTACGGTGCCACTTTCTGCCATCAAAAAGTGCTCTCAGCGGAAGCCTTTGGGTACACCTGAACTCCCTGGGGGAGCCTTTACGCAACCCCACACTCAACAGGACTCTGCGTCTTCACTCTTTCCTAACAACCCTAAACATAACCCTAACCGCAACAAGAAGCTCAACCCGAGTTAGACCCGAAAAAACACGTACGGTGCCACTTTCTGCCATCAAAAAGTGCTCTCAGCGGAAGCCTTTGGGTACACGTGAACTCCCTGGGGGAGCCTTTACGCAACCCCACACTCAACAGGACTCTGCGTCTTCACTCTTTCCTAACAACCCTAAACATAACCCTAACCGCAACAAGAAGCTCAACCCGAGTTAGACCCGAAAAAACACGTACGGTGCCACTTTCTGCCATCAAAAAGTGCTCTCAGCGGAAGCCTTTGGGTACACCTGAACTCCCTGGGGGAGTCTTTACGCAACCCCACACTCAACAGGACTCTGCGTTTTCACTCTTTCCTAACAACCCTAAACATAAGCCTAACCGGAACAAGAAGCAGAACCCGAGTTAGACCCGAAAAAACACGTACGGTGCCACTTTCTGCCATCAAAAAGTGCTCTCAGCGGAAGCCTTTGGGTACACCTGAACTCCCTGGGGGAGCCTTTACGCAACCCCACACTCAACAGGACTCTGCGTCTTCACTCTTTCCTAACAACCCTAAACACAACCCTAACCGCAACAAGAAGCTGAACCCGAGTTAGACCCGAAAAAACACGTACGGTGCCACTTTCTGCCATCAAAAAGTGCTCTCAGCGGAAGCCTTTGGGTACACCTGAACTCCCTGGGGGAGCCTTTACGCAACCCCACACTCAACAGGACTCTGCGTCTTCACTCTTTCCTAACAACCCTAAACATAACCCTAACCGCAACAAGAAGCTGAACCCGAGTTAGACCCGAAAAAACACGTACGGTGCCACTTCCTGCCATCAAAAAGTGCTCTCAGCGGAAGCCTTTGGGTACACCTGAACTCCCTGGGGGAGCCTTTACGCAACCCCACACTCAACAGGACTCTGCGTCTTCACTCTTTCCTAACAACCCTAAACATAACCCTAACCGCAACAAGAAGCTGAACCCGAGTTAGACCCGAAAAAACACGTACGGTGCCACTTTCTGCCATCAAAAAGTGCTCTCAGCGGAAGCCTTTGGGTACACCTGAACTCCCTGGGGGAGCCTTTACGCAACCCCACACTCAACAGGACTCTGCGTCTTCACTCTTTCCTAACAACCCTAAACATAACCCTAACCGCAACAAGAAGCTCAACCCGAGTTAGACCCGAAAAAACACGTACGGTGCCACTTTCTGCCATCAAAAAGTGCTCTCAGCGGAAGCCTTTGGGTACACCTGAACTCCCTGGGCGAGCCTTTACGCAACCCCACACTCAACAGGACTCTGCGTCTTCACTCTTTCCTAACAACCCTAAACATAACCCTAACCGCAACAAGAAGCTCAACCCGAGTTAGACCCGAAAAAACACGTACGGTGCCACTTTCTGCCATCAAAAAGTGCTCTCAGCGGAAGCCTTTGGGTACACTTGAACTCCCTGGGGGAGCCTTTACGCAACCCCACACTCAACAGGACTCTGCGTCTTCACTCTTTCCTAACAACCCTAAACATAAGCCTAACCGCAACAAGAAGCTGAACCCGAGTTAGACCCGAAAAAACACGTACGGTGCCACTTTCTGCCATCAAAAAGTGCTCTCAGCGGAAGCCTTTGGGAACACCTGAACTCCCTGGGGGAGCCTTTACGCAACCCCACACTCAACAGGACTCTGCGTCTTCACTCTTTCCTAACAACCCTAAACATAACCCTAACCGCAACAAGAAGCTGAACCCGAGTTAGACCCGAAAAAACACGTACGGTGCCACTTTCTGCCATCAAAAAGTGCTCTCAGCGGAAGCCTTTGGGTACACCTGAACTCCCTGGGGGAGCCTTTACGCAACCCCACACTCAACAGGACTCTGCGTCTTCACTCTTTCCTAACAACCCTAAACATAACCCTAACCGCAACAAGAAGCTGAACCCGAGTTAGACCCAAAAAAACACGTACGGTGCCACTTTCTGCCATCAAAAAGTGCTCTCAGCGGAAGCCTTTGGGTACACCTGAACTCCCTGGGGGAGCCTTTACGCAACCCCACACTCAACAGGACTCTGCGTCTTCACTCTTTCCTAACAACCCTAAACATAACCCTAACCGCAACAAGAAGCTCAACCCGAGTTAGACCCGAAAAAACACGTACGGTGCCACTTTCTGCCATCCAAAAGTGCTCTCAGCGGAAGCCTTTGGGTACACCTGAACTCCCTGGGGGAGCCTTTACGCAACCCCGCACTCAACAGGACTCTGCGTCTTCACTCTTTCCTAACAACCCTAAACATAACCCTAACCGCAACAAGAAGCTGAACCCGAGTTAGACCCGAAAAAACACGTACGGTGCCACTTTCTGCCATCAAAAAGTGCTCTCAGCGGAAGCCTTTGGGTACACCTGAACTCCCTGGGGGAGCCTTTACGCAACCCCACACTCAACAGGACTCTGCGTCTTCACTCTTTCCTAACAACCCTAAACATAACCCTAACCGCAACAAGAAGCTCAACCCGAGTTAGACCCGAAAAAACACGTACGGTGCCACTTTCTGCCATCAAAAAGTGCTCTCAGCGGAAGCCTTTGGGTACACCTGAACTCCCTGGGGGAGCCTTTACGCAACCCCACACTCAACAGGACTCTGCGTCTTCACTCTTTCCTAACAACCCTAAACATAACCCTAACCGCAACAAGAAGCTGAACCCGAGTTAGACCCGAAAAAACACGTACGGTGCCACTTTCTGCCATCAAAAAGTGCTCTCAGCGGAAGCCTTTGGGTACACCTGAACTCCCTGGGGGAGCCTTTACACAACCCCACACTCAACAGGACTCTGCGTCTTCACTCTTTCCTAACAACCCTAAACATAACCCTAACCGCAACAAGAAGCTGAACCCGAGTTAGACCCGAAAAAACACGTACGGTGCCACTTTCTGCCATCAAAAAGTGCTCTCAGCGGAAGCCTTTGGGTACACCTGAACTCCCTGGGGGAGCCTTTACGCAACCCCACACTCAACAGGACTCTGCGTCTTCACTCTTTCCTAACAACCCTAAACATAACCCTAACCGCAACAAGAAGCTGAACCCGAGTTAGACCCGAAAAAACACGTACGGTGCCACTTTCTGCCATCAAAAAGTGCTCTCAGCGGAAGCCTTTGGGAACACCTGAACTCCCTTGGGGAGCCTTTACACAACCCCACACTCAACAGGACTCTGCGTCTTCACTCTTTCCTAACAACCCTAAACATAAGCCTAACCGGAACAAGAAGCTCAACCCGAGTTAGACCCGAAAAAACACGTACGGTGCCACTTTCTGCCATCAAAAAGTGCTCTCAGCGGAAGCCTTTGGGTACACCTGAACTCCCTGGGGGAGCCTTTACGCAACCCCACACTCAACAGGACTCTGCGTCTTCACTCTTTCCTAACAACCCTAAACATAACCCTAACCGCAACAAGAAGCTGAACCCGAGTTAGACCCGAAAAAACACGTACGGTGCCACTTTCTGCCATCAAAAAGTGCTCTCAGCGGAAGCCTTTGGGTACACCTGAACTCCCTGGGGGAGCCTTTACGCAACCCCACACTCAACAGGACTCTGCGTCTTCACTCTTTCCTAACAACCCTAAACATAACCCTAACCGCAACAAGAAGCTGAACCCGAGTTAGACCCGAAAAAACACGTACGGTGCCACTTTCTGCCATCAAAAAGTGCTCTCAGCGGAAGCCTTTGGGTACACCTGAACTCCCTGGGGGAGCCTTTACGCAACCCCACACTCAACAGGACTCTGCGTCTTCACTCTTTCCTAACAACCCTAAACATAAGCCTAACCGCAACAAGAAGCTGAACCCGAGTTAGACCCGAAAAAACACGTACGGTGCCACTTTCTGCCATCAAAAAGTGCTCTCAGCGGAAGCCTTTGGGTACACCTGAACTCCCTGGGGGAGCCTTTACGCAACCCCACACTCAACAGGACTCTGCGTCTTCACTCTTTCCTAACAACCCTAAACATAACCCTAACCGCAACAAGAAGCTGAACCCGAGTTAGACCCGAAAAAACACGTACGGTGCCACTTTCTGCCATCCAAAAGTGCTCTCAGCGGAAGCCTTTGGGTACACCTGAACTCCCTGGGGGAGCCTTTACGCAACCGCACACTCAACAGGACTCTGCGTCTTCACTCTTTCCTAACAACCCTAAACATAACCCTAACCGCAACAAGAAGCTGAACCCGAGTTAGACCCGAAAAAACACGTACGGTGCCACTTTCTGCCATCAAAAAGTGCTCTCAGCGGAAGCCTTTGGGTACACCTGAACTCCCTGGGGGAGCCTTTACGCAACCCCACACTCAACAGGACTCTGCGTCTTCACTCTTTCCTAACAACCCTAAACATAACCCTAACCGCAACAAGAAGCTGAACCCGAGTTAGACCCGAAAAAACACGTACGGTGCCACTTTCTGCCGTCAAAAAGTGCTCTCAGCGGAAGCCTTTGGGTACACCTGAACTCCCTGGGGGAGCCTTTACGCAACCCCACACTCAACAGGACTCTGCGTCTTCACTCTTTCCTAACAACCCTAAACATAACCCTAACCGCAACAAGAAGCTGAACCCGAGTTAGACCCGAAAAAACACGTACGGTGCCACTTTCTGCCATCAAAAAGTGCTCTCAGCGGAAGCCTTTGGGTACACCTGAACTCCCTGGGG
>NW_027663821.1:17500-27500 GCF_964034855.1 Anser brachyrhynchus | reverse complement strand
GCTCAACCCGAGTTAGACCCGAAAAAACATGTACGGTGCCACTTTCTGCCATCAAAAAGTGCTCTCAGCGGAAGCCTTTGGGTACACCTGAACTCCCTTGGGGAGCCTTTACGCAACCCCACACTCAACAGGACTCTGCGTCTTCACTCTTTCCTAACAACCCTAAACATAACCCTAACCGCAACAAGAAGCTCAACCCGAGTTAGACCCGAAAAAACACATACGGTGCCACTTTCTGCCATCAAAAAGTGCTCTCAGCGGAAGCCTTTGGGTACACCTGAACTCCCTGGGGGAGCCTTTACGCAACCCCACACTCAACAGGACTCTGCGTCTTCACTCTTTCCTAACAACCCTAAACATAACCCTAACCGCAACAAGAAGCTGAACCCGAGTTAGACCCGAAAAAACACGTACGGTGCCACTTTCTGCCATCAAAAAGTGCTCTCAGCGGAAGCCTTTGGGTACACCTGAACTCCCTGGGGGAGCCTTTACGCAACCCCACACTCAACAGGACTCTGCGTCTTCACTCTTTCCTAACAACCCTAAACATAACCCTAACCGCAACAAGAAGCTGAACCCGAGTTAGACCCGAAAAAACACGTACGGTGCCACTTTCTGCCATCAAAAAGTGCTCTCAGCGGAAGCCTTTGGGTACACCTGAACTCCCTGGGGGAGCCTTTACGCAACCCCACACTCAACAGGACTCTGCGTCTTCACTCTTTCCTAACAACCCTAAACATAACCCTAACCGCAACAAGAAGCTGAACCCGAGTTAGACCCGAAAAAACACGTACGGTGCCACTTTCTGCCATCAAAAAGTGCTCTCAGCGGAAGCCTTTGGGTACACCTGAACTCCCTGGGGGAGCCTTTACGCAACCCCACACTCAACAGGACTCTGCGTCTTCACTCTTTCCTAACAACCCTAAACATAACCCTAACCGCAACAAGAAGCTGAACCCGAGTTAGACCCGAAAAAACACGTACGGTGCCACTTTCTGCCATCAAAAAGTGCTCTCAGCGGAAGCCTTTGGGTACACCTGAACTCCCTGGGGGAGCCTTTACGCAACCCCACACTCAACAGGACTCTGCGTCTTCACTCTTTCCTAACAACCCTAAACATAACCCTAACCGCAACAAGAAGCTCAACCCGAGTTAGACCCGAAAAAACACGTACGGTGCCACTTTCTGCCATCCAAAAGTGCTCTCAGCGGAAGCCTTTGGGTACACCTGAACTCCCTGGGGGAGCCTTTACGCAACCCGACACTCAACAGGACTCTGCGTCTTCGCTCTTTCCTAACAACCCTAAACATAACCCTAACCGCAACAAGAAGCTGAACCCGAGTTAGACCCGAAAAAACACGAACGGTGCCACTTTCTGCCATCAAAAAGTGCTCTCAGCGGAAGCCTTTGGGTACACCTGAACTCCCTGGGGGAGCCTTTACGCAACCCCACACTCAACAGGACTCTGCGTCTTCACTCTTTCCTAACAACCCTAAACATAACCCTAACCGCAACAAGAAGCTGAACCCGAGTTAGACCCGAAAAAACACGTACGGTGCCACTTTCTGCCATCAAAAAGTGCTCTCAGCGGAAGCCTTTGGGTACACCTGAACTCCCTGGGGGAGCCTTTACGCAACCCCACACTCAACAGGACTCTGCGTCTTCACTCTTTCCTAACAACCCTAAACATAACCCTAACCGCAACAAGAAGCTGAACCCGAGTTAGACCCGAAAAAACACGTACGGTGCCACTTTCTGCCATCAAAAAGTGCTCTCAGCGGAAGCCTTTGGGTACACCTGAACTCCCTGGGGGAGCCTTTACGCAACCCCACACTCAACAGGACTCTGCGTCTTCACTCTTTCCTAACAACCCTAAACATAACCCTAACCGCAACAAGAAGCTGAACCCGAGTTAGACCCGAAAAAACACGTACGGTGCCACTTTCTGCCATCAAAAAGTGCTCTCAGCGGAAGCCTTTGGGTACACCTGAACTCCCTGGGGGAGCCTTTACGCAACCCCACACTCAACAGGACTCTGCGTCTTCACTCTTTCCTAACAACCCTAAACATAACCCTAACCGCAACAAGAAGCTGAACCCGAGTTAGACCCGAAAAAACACGTACGGTGCCACTTTCTGCCATCAAAAAGTGCTCTCAGCGGAAGCCTTTGGGTACACCTGAACTCCCTTGGGGAGCCTTTACGCAACCCCACACTCAACAGGACTCTGCGTCTTCACTCTTTCCTAACAACCCTAACATAACCCTAACCGCAACAAGAAGCTGAACCCGAGTTAGACCCGAAAAAACACGTACGGTGCCACTTTCTGCCATCCAAAAGTGCTCTCAGCGGAAGCCTTTGGGTACACCTGAACTCCCTGGGGGAGCCTTTACGCAACCCCACACTCAACAGGACTCTGCGTCTTCACTCTTTCCTAACAACCCTAAACATAACCCTAACCGCAACAAGAAGCTGAACCCGAGTTAGACCCGAAAAAACACGTACGGTGCCACTTTCTGCCATCAAAAAGTGCTCTCAGCGGAAGCCTTTGGGTACACCTGAACTCCCTGGGGGAGCCTTTACGCAACCCCACACTCAACAGGACTCTGCGTCTTCACTCTTTCCTAACAACCCTAAACATAACCCTAACCGCAACAAGAAGCTCAACCCGAGTTAGACCCGAAAAAACACGTACGGTGCCACTTTCTGCCATCCAAAAGTGCTCTCAGCGGAAGCCTTTGGGTACACCTGAACTCCCTGGGGGAGCCTTTACGCAACCCGACACTCAACAGGACTCTGCGTCTTCGCTCTTTCCTAACAACCCTAAACATAACCCTAACCGCAACAAGAAGCTGAACCCGAGTTAGACCCGAAAAAACACGTACGGTGCCACTTTCTGCCATCAAAAAGTGCTCTCAGCGGAAGCCTTTGGGTACACCTGAACTCCCTGGGGGAGCCTTTACGCAACCCCACACTCAACAGGACTCTGCGTCTTCACTCTTTCCTAACAACCCTAAACATAACCCTAACCGCAACAAGAAGCTGAACCCGAGTTAGACCCGAAAAAACACGTACGGTGCCACTTTCTGCCATCAAAAAGTGCTCTCAGCGGAAGCCTTTGGGTACACCTGAACTCCCTGGGGGAGCCTTTACGCAACCCCACACTCAACAGGACTCTGCGTCTTCACTCTTTCCTAACAACCCTAAACATAACCCTAACCGCAACAAGAAGCTGAACCCGAGTTAGACCCGAAAAAACACGTACGGTGCCACTTTCTGCCATCAAAAAGTGCTCTCAGCGGAAGCCTTTGGGTACACGTGAACTCCCTGGGGGAGCCTTTACGCAACCCCACACTCAACAGGACTCTGCGTCTTCACTCTTTCCTAACAACCCTAAACATAACCCTAACCGCAACAAGAAGCTGAACCCGAGTTAGACCCGAAAAAACACGTACGGTGCCACTTTCTGCCATCAAAAAGTGCTCTCAGCGGAAGCCTTTGGGTACACCTGAACTCCCTGGGGGAGCCTTTACGCAACCCCACACTCAACAGGACTCTGCGTCTTCACTCTTTCCTAACAACCCTAAACATAACCCTAACCGCAACAAGAAGCTGAACCCGAGTTAGACCCGAAAAAACACGTACGGTGCCACTTTCTGCCATCAAAAAGTGCTCTCAGCGGAAGCCTTTGGGTACACCTGAACTCCCTGGGGGAGCCTTTACGCAACCCCACACTCAACAGGACTCTGCGTCTTCACTCTTTCCTAACAACCCTAACATAACCCTAACCGCAACAAGAAGCTGAACCCGAGTTAGACCCGAAAAAACACGTACGGTGCCACTTTCTGCCATCCAAAAGTGCTCTCAGCGGAAGCCTTTGGGTACACCTGAACTCCCTGGGGGAGCCTTTACGCAACCCCACACTCAACAGGACTCTGCGTCTTCGCTCTTTCCTAACAACCCTAAACATAACCCTAACCGCAACAAGAAGCTGAACCCGAGTTAGACCCGAAAAAACACGTACGGTGCCACTTTCTGCCATCAAAAAGTGCTCTCAGCGGAAGCCTTTGGGTACACCTGAACTCCCTGGGGGAGCCTTTACGCAACCCCACACTCAACAGGACTCTGCGTCTTCACTCTTTCCTAACAACCCTAAACATAACCCTAACCGCAACAAGAAGCTGAACCCGAGTTAGACCCGAAAAAACACGTACGGTGCCACTTTCTGCCATCAAAAAGTGCTCTCAGCGGAAGCCTTTGGGTACACCTGAACTCCCTGGGGGAGCCTTTACGCAACCCCACACTCAACAGGACTCTGCGTCTTCACTCTTTCCTAACAACCCTGAACATAACCCTAACCGCAACAAGAAGCTGAACCCGAGTTAGACCCGAAAAAACACGTACGGTGCCACTTTCTGCCATCAAAAAGTGCTCTCAGCGGAAGCCTTTGGGTACACCTGAACTCCCTGGGGGAGTCTTTACGCAACCCCACACTCAACAGGACTCTGCGTTTTCACTCTTTCCTAACAACCCTAAACATAAGCCTAACCGCAACAAGAAGCTCAACCCGAGTTAGACCCGAAAAAACACGTACGGTGCCACTTTCTGCCATCAAAAAGTGCTCTCAGCGGAAGCCTTTGGGTACACCTGAACTCCCTGGGGGAGCCTTTACGCAACCCCACACTCAACAGGACTCTGCGTCTTCACTCTTTCCTAACAACCCTAAACATAACCCTAACCGCAACAAGAAGCTGAACCCGAGTTAGACCCGAAAAAACACGTACGGTGCCACTTTCTGCCATCAAAAAGTGCTCTCAGCGGAAGCCTTTGGGTACACGTGAACTCCCTGGGGGAGCCTTTACGCAACCCCACACTCAACAGGACTCTGCGTCTTCACTCTTTCCTAACAACCCTAAACATAACCCTAACCGCAACAAGAAGCTCAACCCGAGTTAGACCCGAAAAAACACGTACGGTGCCACTTTCTGCCATCAAAAAGTGCTCTCAGCGGAAGCCTTTGGGTACACCTGAACTCCCTGGGGGAGTCTTTACGCAACCCCACACTCAACAGGACTCTGCGTTTTCACTCTTTCCTAACAACCCTAAACATAAGCCTAACCGGAACAAGAAGCTGAACCCGAGTTAGACCCGAAAAAACACGTACGGTGCCACTTTCTGCCATCAAAAAGTGCTCTCAGCGGAAGCCTTTGGGTACACCTGAACTCCCTGGGGGAGCCTTTACGCAACCCCACACTCAACAGGACTCTGCGTCTTCACTCTTTCCTAACAACCCTAAACACAACCCTAACCGCAACAAGAAGCTGAACCCGAGTTAGACCCGAAAAAACACGTACGGTGCCACTTTCTGCCATCAAAAAGTGCTCTCAGCGGAAGCCTTTGGGTACACCTGAACTCCCTGGGGGAGCCTTTACGCAACCCCACACTCAACAGGACTCTGCGTCTTCACTCTTTCCTAACAACCCTAAACATAACCCTAACCGCAACAAGAAGCTGAACCCGAGTTAGACCCGAACAAACACGTACGGTGCCACTTCCTGCCATCAAAAAGTGCTCTCAGCGGAAGCCTTTGGGTACACCTGAACTCCCTGGGGGAGCCTTTACGCAACCCCACACTCAACAGGACTCTGCGTCTTCACTCTTTCCTAACAACCCTAAACATAACCCTAACCGCAACAAGAAGCTCAACCCGAGTTAGACCCGAAAAAACACGTACGGTGCCACTTTCTGCCATCAAAAAGTGCTCTCAGCGGAAGCCTTTGGGTACACCTGAACTCCCTGGGCGAGCCTTTACGCAACCCCACACTCAACAGGACTCTGCGTCTTCACTCTTTCCTAACAACCCTAAACATAACCCTAACCGCAACAAGAAGCTCAACCCGAGTTAGACCCGAAAAAACACGTACGGTGCCACTTTCTGCCATCAAAAAGTGCTCTCAGCGGAAGCCTTTGGGTACACTTGAACTCCCTGGGGGAGCCTTTACGCAACCCCACACTCAACAGGACTCTGCGTCTTCACTCTTTCCTAACAACCCTAAACATAAGCCTAACCGCAACAAGAAGCTGAACCCGAGTTAGACCCGAAAAAACACGTACGGTGCCACTTTCTGCCATCAAAAAGTGCTCTCAGCGGAAGCCTTTGGGTACACCTGAACTCCCTGGGGGAGCCTTTACGCAACCCCACACTCAACAGGACTCTGCGTCTTCACTCTTTCCTAACAACCCTAAACATAACCCTAACCGCAACAAGAAGCTGAACCCGAGTTAGACCCGAAAAAACACGTACGGTGCCACTTTCTGCCATCAAAAAGTGCTCTCAGCGGAAGCCTTTGGGTACACCTGAACTCCCTGGGGGAGCCTTTACGCAACCCCACACTCAACAGGACTCTGCATCTTCACTCTTTCCTAACAACCCTAAACATAACCCTAACCGCAACAAGAAGCTGAACCCGAGTTAGACCCGAAAAAACACGTACGGTGCCACTTTCTGCCATCCAAAAGTGCTCTCAGCGGAAGCCTTTGGGTACACCTGAACTCCCTGGGGGAGCCTTTACGCAACCCCACACTCAACAGGACTCTGCGTCTTCACTCTTTCCTAACAACCCTAAACATAACCCTAACCGCAACAAGAAGCTGAACCCGAGTTAGACCCAAAAAAACACGTACGGTGCCACTTTCTGCCATCAAAAAGTGCTCTCACCGGAAGCCTTTGGGTACACCTGAACTCCCTGGGGGAGCCTTTACGCAACCCCACACTCAACAGGACTCTGCGTCTTCACTCTTTCCTAACAACCCTAAACATAACCCTAACCGCAACAAGAAGCTCAACCCGAGTTAGACCCGAAAAAACACGTACGGTGCCACTTTCTGCCATCAAAAAGTGCTCTCAGCGGAAGCCTTTGGGTACACCTGAACTCCCTGGGGGAGCCTTTACGCAACCCCACACTCAACAGGACTCTGCGTCTTCACTCTTTCCTAACAACCCTAAACATAACCCTAACCGCAACAAGAAGCTGAACCCGAGTTAGACCCGAAAAAACACGTACGGTGCCACTTTCTGCCATCCAAAAGTGCTCTCAGCGGAAGCCTTTGGGTACACCTGAACTCCCTGGGGGAGCCTTTACGCAACCCCACACTCAACAGGACTCTGCGTCTTCACTCTTTCCTAACAACCCTAAACATAACCCTAACCGCAACAAGAAGCTGAACCCGAGTTAGACCCGAAAAAACACGTACGGTGCCACTTTCTGCCATCAAAAAGTGCTCTCAGCGGAAGCCTTTGGGTACACCTGAACTCCCTGGGGGAGCCTTTACACAACCCCACACTCAACAGGACTCTGCGTCTTCACTCTTTCCTAACAACCCTAAACATAACCCTAACCGCAACAAGAAGCTGAACCCGAGTTAGACCCGAAAAAACACGTACGGTGCCACTTTCTGCCATCAAAAAGTGCTCTCAGCGGAAGCCTTTGGGTACACCTGAACTCCCTGGGGGAGCCTTTATGCAACCCCACACTCAACAGGACTCTGCGTCTTCACTCTTTCCTAACAACCCTAAACATAACCCTAACCGCAACAAGAAGCTGAACCCGAGTTAGACCCGAAAAAACACGTACGGTGCCACTTTCTGCCATCAAAAAGTGCTCTCAGCGGAAGCCTTTGGGTACACCTGAACTCCCTGGGGGAGCCTTTACGCAACCCCACACTCAACAGGACTCTGCGTCTTCACTCTTTCCTAACAACCCTAAACATAACCCTAACCGCAACAAGAAGCTCAACCCGAGTTAGACCCGAAAAAACACGTACGGTGCCACTTTCTGCCATCAAAAAGTGCTCTCAGCGGAAGCCTTTGGGTACACCTGAACTCCCTGGGGGAGCCTTTACGCAACCCCACACTCAACAGGACTCTGCGTCTTCACTCTTTCCTAACAACCCTAAACATAACCCTAACCGCAACAAGAAGCTGAACCCGAGTTAGACCCGAAAAAACACGTACGGTGCCACTTTCTGCCATCCAAAAGTGCTCTCAGCGGAAGCCTTTGGGTACACCTGAACTCCCTGGGGGAGCCTTTACGCAACCCCGCACTCAACAGGACTCTGCGTCTTCACTCTTTCCTAACAACCCTAAACATAACCCTAACCGCAACAAGAAGCTGAACCCGAGTTAGACCCGAAAAAACACGTACGGTGCCACTTTCTGCCATCAAAAAGTGCTCTCAGCGGAAGCCTTTGGGTACACCTGAACTCCCTGGGGGAGCCTTTACGCAACCCCACACTCAACAGGACTCTGCGTCTTCCCTCTTTCCTAACAACCCTAAACATAACCCTAACCGCAACAAGAAGCTGAACCTGAGTTAGACCCGAAAAAACACGTACGGTGCCACTTTCTGCCATCAAAAAGTGCTCTCAGCGGAAGCCTTTGGGTACACCTGAACTCCCTGGGGGAGCCTTTACGCAACCCCACACTCAACAGGACTCTGCGTCTTCACTCTTTCCTAACAACCCTAAACATAACCCTAACCGCAACAAGAAGCTGAACCCGAGTTAGACCCGAAAAAACACGTACGGTGCCACTTTCTGCCATCAAAAAGTGCTCTCAGCGGAAGCCTTTGGGTACACCTGAACTCCCTGGGGGAGCCTTTACACAACCCCACACTCAACAGGACTCTGCGTCTTCACTCTTTCCTAACAACCCTAAACATAACCCTAACCGCAACAAGAAGCTCAACCCGAGTTAGACCCGAAAAAACACGTACGGTGCCACTTTCTGCCATCAAAAAGTGCTCTCAGCGGAAGCCTTTGGGTACACCTGAACTCCCTGGGGGAGCCTTTACGCAACCCCACACTCAACAGGACTCTGCGTCTTCACTCTTTCCTAACAACCCTAAACATAACCCTAACCGCAACAAGAAGCTGAACCCGAGTTAGACCCGAAAAAACACGTACGGTGCCACTTTCTGCCATCAAAAAGTGCTCTCAGCGGAAGCCTTTGGGAACACCTGAACTCCCTTGGGGAGCCTTTACACAACCCCACACTCAACAGGACTCTGCGTCTTCACTCTTTCCTAACAACCCTAAACATAACCCTAACCGCAACAAGAAGCTCAACCCGAGTTAGACCCGAAAAAACACGTACGGTGCCACTTTCTGCCATCAAAAAGTGCTCTCAGCGGAAGCCTTTGGGTACACCTGAACTCCCTGGGGGAGCCTTTACGCAACCCCACACTCAACAGGACTCTGCGTCTTCACTCTTTCCTAACAACCCTAAACATAACCCTAACCGCAACAAGAAGCTGAACCCGAGTTAGACCCGAAAAAACACGTACGGTGCCACTTTCTGCCATCAAAAAGTGCTCTCAGCGGAAGCCTTTGGGTACACCTGAACTCCCTGGGGGAGCCTTTACGCAACCCCACACTCAACAGGACTCTGCGTCTTCACTCTTTCCTAACAACCCTAAACATAACCCTAACCGCAACAAGAAGCTGAACCCGAGTTAGACCCGAAAAAACACGTACGGTGCCACTTTCTGCCATCAAAAAGTGCTCTCAGCGGAAGCCTTTGGGTACACCTGAACTCCCTGGGGGAGCCTTTACGCAACCCCACACTCAACAGGACTCTGCGTCTTCACTCTTTCCTAACAACCCTAAACATAAGCCTAACCGCAACAAGAAGCTGAACCCGAGTTAGACCCGAAAAAACACGTACGGTGCCACTTTCTGCCATCAAAAAGTGCTCTCAGCGGAAGCCTTTGGGTACACCTGAACTCCCTGGGGGAGCCTTTACGCAACCCCACACTCAACAGGACTCTGCGTCTTCACTCTTTCCTAACAACCCTAAACATAACCCTAACCGCAACAAGAAGCTGAACCCGAGTTAGACCCGAAAAAACACGTACGGTGCCACTTTCTGCCATCAAAAAGTGCTCTCAGCGGAAGCCTTTGGGTACACCTGAACTCCCTGGGGGAGCCTTTACGCAACCCCAC
>NW_027663821.1:0-10000 GCF_964034855.1 Anser brachyrhynchus | reverse complement strand
CCCCACACTCAACAGGACTCTGCGTCTTCGCTCTTTCCTAACAACCCTAAACATAACCCTAACCGCAACAAGAAGCTGAACCCGAGTTAGACCCGAAAAAACACGTACGGTGCCACTTTCTGCCATCAAAAAGTGCTCTCAGCGGAAGCCTTTGGGTACACCTGAACTCCCTGGGGGAGCCTTTACGCAACCCCACACTCAACAGGACTCTGCGTCTTCACTCTTTCCTAACAACCCTAAACATAACCCTAACCGCAACAAGAAGCTCAACCCGAGTTAGACCCGAAAAAACACGTACGGTGCCACTTTCTGCCATCAAAAAGTGCTCTCAGCGGAAGCCTTTGGGTACACCTGAACTCCCTGGGGGAGCCTTTACGCAACCCCACACTCAACAGGACTCTGCGTCTTCACTCTTTCCTAACAACCCTAAACATAACCCTAACCGCAACAAGAAGCTGAACCCGAGTTAGACCCGAAAAAACACGTACGGTGCCACTTTCTGCCATCAAAAAGTGCTCTCAGCGGAAGCCTTTGGGTACACCTGAACTCCCTGGGGGAGCCTTTACGCAACCCCACACTCAACAGGACTCTGCGTCTTCACTCTTTCCTAACAACCCTAAACATAACCCTAAGCGCAACAAGAAGCTGAACCCGAGTTAGACCCGAAAAAACACGTACGGTGCCACTTTCTGCCATCAAAAAGTGCTCTCAGCGGAAGCCTTTGGGTACACCTGAACTCCCTGGGGGAGCCTTTACGCAACCCCACACTCAACAGGACTCTGCGTCTTCACTCTTTCCTAACAACCCTAAACATAACCCTAAGCGCAACAAGAAGCTGAACCCGAGTTAGACCCGAAAAAACACGTACGGTGCCACTTTCTGCCATCAAAAAGTGCTCTCAGCGGAAGCCTTTGGGTACACCTGAACTCCCTGGGGGAGCCTTTACGCAACCCCACACTCAACAGGACTCTGCGTCTTCACTCTTTCCTAACAACCCTAAACATAACCCTAACCGCAACAAGAAGCTGAACCCGAGTTAGACCCGAAAAAACACGTACGGTGCCACTTTCTGCCATCAAAAAGTGCTCTCAGCGGAAGCCTTTGGGTACACCTGAACTCCCTGGGGGAGCCTTTACGCAACCCCACACTCAACAGGACTCTGCGTCTTCACTCTTTCCTAACAACCCTAAACATAACCCTAACCGCAACAAGAAGCTGAACCCGAGTTAGACCCGAAAAAACACGTACGGTGCCACTTTCTGCCATCAAAAAGTGCTCTCAGCGGAAGCCTTTGGGTACACCTGAACTCCCTGGGGGAGCCTTTACGCAACCCCACACTCAACAGGACTCTGCGTCTTCACTCTTTCCTAACAACCCTAAACATAACCCTAACCGCAACAAGAAGAAGCTCAACCCGAGTTAGACCCGAAAAAACACGTACGGTGCCACTTTCTGCCATCCAAAAGTGCTCTCAGCGGAAGCCTTTGGGTACACCTGAACTCCCTGGGGGAGCCTTTACGCAACCCGACACTCAACAGGACTCTGCGTCTTCGCTCTTTCCTAACAACCCTAAACATAACCCTAACCGCAACAAGAAGCTGAACCCGAGTTAGACCCGAAAAAACACGTACGGTGCCACTTTCTGCCATCAAAAAGTGCTCTCAGCGGAAGCCTTTGGGTACACGTGAACTCCCTGGGGGAGCCTTTACGCAACCCCACACTCAACAGGACTCTGCGTCTTCACTCTTTCCTAACAACCCTAAACATAACCCTAACCGCAACAAGAAGCTGAACCCGAGTTAGACCCGAAAAAACACGTACGGTGCCACTTTCTGCCATCAAAAAGTGCTCTCAGCGGAAGCCTTTGGGTACACCTGAACTCCCTGGGGGAGCCTTTACGCAACCCCACACTCAACAGGACTCTGCGTCTTCACTCTTTCCTAACAACCCTAACATAACCCTAACCGCAACAAGAAGCTGAACCCGAGTTAGACCCGAAAAAACACGTACGGTGCCACTTTCTGCCATCAAAAAGTGCTCTCAGCGGAAGCCTTTGGGTACACGTGAACTCCCTGGGGGAGCCTTTACGCAACCCCACACTCAACAGGACTCTGCGTCTTCACTCTTTCCTAACAACCCTAAACATAACCCTAACCGCAACAAGAAGCTGAACCCGAGTTAGACCCGAAAAAACACGTACGGTGCCACTTTCTGCCATCAAAAAGTGCTCTCAGCGGAAGCCTTTGGGTACACCTGAACTCCCTGGGGGAGCCTTTACGCAACCCCACACTCAACAGGACTCTGCGTCTTCACTCTTTCCTAACAACCCTAACATAACCCTAACCGCAACAAGAAGCTGAACCCGAGTTAGACCCGAAAAAACACGTACGGTGCCACTTTCTGCCATCCAAAAGTGCTCTCAGCGGAAGCCTTTGGGTACACCTGAACTCCCTGGGGGAGCCTTTACGCAACCCCACACTCAACAGGACTCTGCGTCTTCACTCTTTCCTAACAACCCTAAACATAACCCTAACCGCAACAAGAAGCTGAACCCGAGTTAGACCCGAAAAAACACGTACGGTGCCACTTTCTGCCATCAAAAAGTGCTCTCAGCGGAAGCCTTTGGGTACACCTGAACTCCCTGGGGGAGCCTTTACGCAACCCCACACTCAACAGGACTCTGCGTCTTCACTCTTTCCTAACAACCCTAAACATAACCCTAACCGCAACAAGAAGCTGAACCCGAGTTAGACCCGAAAAAACACGTACGGTGCCACTTTCTGCCATCAAAAAGTGCTCTCAGCGGAAGCCTTTGGGTACACGTGAACTCCCTGGGGGAGCCTTTACGCAACCCCACACTCAACAGGACTCTGCGTCTTCACTCTTTCCTAACAACCCTAAACATAACCCTAACCGCAACAAGAAGCTCAACCCGAGTTAGACCCGAAAAAACACGTACGGTGCCACTTTCTGCCATCAAAAAGTGCTCTCAGCGGAAGCCTTTGGGTACACCTGAACTCCCTGGGGGAGCCTTTACGCAACCCCACACTCAACAGGACTCTGCGTCTTCACTCTTTCCTAACAACCCTAAACATAACCCTAACCGCAACAAGAAGCTGAACCCGAGTTAGACCCGAAAAAACACGTACGGTGCCACTTTCTGCCATCAAAAAGTGCTCTCAGCGGAAGCCTTTGGGTACACCTGAACTCCCTGGGGAGCCTTTACGCAACCCCACACTCAACAGGACTCTGCGTCTTCACTCTTTCCTAACAACCCTAAACATAACCCTAACCGCAACAAGAAGCTGAACCCGAGTTAGACCCGAAAAAACACGTACGGTGCCACTTTCTGCCATCAAAAAGTGCTCTCAGCGGAAGCCTTTGGGTACACCTGAACTCCCTGGGGGAGCCTTTACGCAACCCCACACTCAACAGGACTCTGCGTCTTCACTCTTTCCTAACAACCCTAAACATAACCCTAACCGCAACAAGAAGCTGAACCCGAGTTAGACCCGAAAAAACACGTACGGTGCCACTTTCTGCCATCAAAAAGTGCTCTCAGCGGAAGCCTTTGGGTACACGTGAACTCCCTGGGGGAGCCTTTACGCAACCCCACACTCAACAGGACTCTGCGTCTTCACTCTTTCCTAACAACCCTAAACATAACCCTAACCGCAACAAGAAGCTGAACCCGAGTTAGACCCGAAAAAACACGTACGGTGCCACTTTCTGCCATCAAAAAGTGCTCTCAGCGGAAGCCTTTGGGTACACCTGAACTCCCTGGGGGAGCCTTTACGCAACCCCACACTCAACAGGACTCTGCGTCTTCACTCTTTCCTAACAACCCTAAACATAACCCTAACCGCAACAAGAAGCTGAACCCGAGTTAGACCCGAAAAAACACGTACGGTGCCACTTTCTGCCATCAAAAAGTGCTCTCAGCGGAAGCCTTTGGGTACACGTGAACTCCCTGGGGGAGCCTTTACGCAACCCCACACTCAACAGGACTCTGCGTCTTCACTCTTTCCTAACAACCCTAACATAACCCTAACCGCAACAAGAAGCTGAACCCGAGTTAGACCCGAAAAAACACGTACGGTGCCACTTTCTGCCATCCAAAAGTGCTCTCAGCGGAAGCCTTTGGGTACACCTGAACTCCCTGGGGGAGCCTTTACGCAACCCCACACTCAACAGGACTCTGCGTCTTCGCTCTTTCCTAACAACCCTAAACATAACCCTAACCGCAACAAGAAGCTGAACCCGAGTTAGACCCAAAAAAACACGTACGGTGCCACTTTCTGCCATCAAAAAGTGCTCTCAGCGGAAGCCTTTGGGTACACCTGAACTCCCTGGGGGAGCCTTTACGCAACCCCACACTCAACAGGACTCTGCGTCTTCACTCTTTCCTAACAACCCTAAACATAACCCTAACCGCAACAAGAAGCTGAACCCGAGTTAGACCCGAAAAAACACGTACGGTGCCACTTTCTGCCATCAAAAAGTGCTCTCAGCGGAAGCCTTTGGGTACACGTGAACTCCCTGGGGGAGCCTTTACGCAACCCCACACTCAACAGGACTCTGCGTCTTCACTCTTTCCTAACAACCCTAAACATAACCCTAACCGCAACAAGAAGCTGAACCCGAGTTAGACCCGAAAAAACACGTACGGTGCCACTTTCTGCCATCAAAAAGTGCTCTCAGCGGAAGCCTTTGGGTACACCTGAACTCCCTGGGGGAGCCTTTACGCAACCCCACACTCAACAGGACTCTGCGTCTTCACTCTTTCCTAACAACCCTAAACATAACCCTAACCGCAACAAGAAGCTGAACCCGAGTTAGACCCGAAAAAAACACGTACGGTGCCACTTTCTGCCATCAAAAAGTGCTCTCAGCGGAAGCCTTTGGGTACACGTCAACTCCCTGGGGGAGCCTTTACGCAACCCCACACTCAACAGGACTCTGCGTCTTCACTCTTTCCTAACAACCCTAAACATAACCCTAACCGCAACAAGAAGCTGAACCCGAGTTAGACCCGAAAAAACACGTACGGTGCCACTTTCTGCCATCCAAAAGTGCTCTCAGCGGAAGCCTTTGGGTACACCTGAACTCCCTGGGGGAGCCTTTACGCAACCCCACACTCAACAGGACTCTGCGTCTTCACTCTTTCCTAACAACCCTAAACATAACCCTAACCGCAACAAGAAGCTGAACCCGAGTTAGACCCGAGAAAACACGTACGGTGCCACTTTCTGCCATCAAAAAGTGCTCTCAGCGGAAGCCTTTGGTACACCTGAACTCCCTGGGGGAGCCTTTACGCAACCCCACACTCAACAGGACTCTGCGTCTTCACTCTTTCCTAACAACCCTAAACATAACCCTAACCGCAACAAGAAGCTGAACCCGAGTTAGACCCGAAAAAAACACGTACGGTGCCACTTTCTGCCATCAAAAAGTGCTCTCAGCGGAAGCCTTTGGGTACACGTGAACTCCCTGGGGGAGCCTTTACGCAACCCCACACTCAACAGGACTCTGCGTCTTCACTCTTTCCTAACAACCCTAAACATAACCCTAACCGCAACAAGAAGCTGAACCCGAGTTAGACCCGAAAAAACACGTACGGTGCCACTTTCTGCCATCAAAAAGTGCTCTCAGCGGAAGCCTTTGGGTACACCTGAACTCCCTGGGGGAGCCTTTACGCAACCCCACACTCAACAGGACTCTGCGTCTTCACTCTTTCCTAACAACCCTAAACATAACCCTAACCGCAACAAGAAGCTGAACCCGAGTTAGACCCGAAAAAACACGTACGGTGCCACTTTCTGCCATCAAAAAGTGCTCTCAGCGGAAGCCTTTGGGTACACCTGAACTCCCTGGGGGAGCCTTTACGCAACCCCACACTCAACAGGACTCTGCGTCTTCACTCTTTCCTAACAACCCTAAACATAACCCTAACCGCAACAAGAAGCTGAACCCGAGTTAGACCCGAAAAAACACGTACGGTGCCACTTTCTGCCATCAAAAAGTGCTCTCAGCGGAAGCCTTTGGGTACACCTGAACTCCCTGGGGGAGCCTTTACGCAACCCCACACTCAACAGGACTCTGCGTCTTCACTCTTTCCTAACAACCCTAAACATAACCCTAACCGCAACAAGAAGCTGAACCCGAGTTAGACCCGAAAAAACACGTACGGTGCCACTTTCTGCCATCAAAAAGTGCTCTCAGCGGAAGCCTTTGGGTACACGTGAACTCCCTGGGGGAGCCTTTACGCAACCCCACACTCAACAGGACTCTGCGTCTTCACTCTTTCCTAACAACCCTAAACATAACCCTAACCGCAACAAGAAGCTGAACCCGAGTTAGACCCGAAAAAACACGTACGGTGCCACTTTCTGCCATCAAAAAGTGCTCTCAGCGGAAGCCTTTGGGTACACCTGAACTCCCTGGGGGAGCCTTTACGCAACCCCACACTCAACAGGACTCTGCGTCTTCACTCTTTCCTAACAACCCTAAACATAACCCTAACCGCAACAAGAAGCTGAACCCGAGTTAGACCCGAAAAAACACGTACGGTGCCACTTTCTGCCATCAAAAAGTGCTCTCAGCGGAAGCCTTTGGGTACACGTGAACTCCCTGGGGGAGCCTTTACGCAACCCCACACTCAACAGGACTCTGCGTCTTCACTCTTTCCTAACAACCCTAACATAACCCTAACCGCAACAAGAAGCTGAACCCGAGTTAGACCCGAAAAAACACGTACGGTGCCACTTTCTGCCATCAAAAAGTGCTCTCAGCGGAAGCCTTTGGGTACACCTGAACTCCCTGGGGGAGCCTTTACGCAACCCCACACTCAACAGGACTCTGCGTCTTCGCTCTTTCCTAACAACCCTAAACATAACCCTAACCGCAACAAGAAGCTGAACCCGAGTTAGACCCAAAAAAACACGTACGGTGCCACTTTCTGCCATCAAAAAGTGCTCTCAGCGGAAGCCTTTGGGTACACCTGAACTCCCTGGGGGAGCCTTTACGCAACCCCACACTCAACAGGACTCTGCGTCTTCACTCTTTCCTAACAACCCTAAACATAACCCTAACCGCAACAAGAAGCTGAACCCGAGTTAGACCCGAAAAAACACGTACGGTGCCACTTTCTGCCATCAAAAAGTGCTCTCAGCGGAAGCCTTTGGGTACACCTGAACTCCCTGGGGGAGCCTTTACGCAACCCCACACTCAACAGGACTCTGCGTCTTCACTCTTTCCTAACAACCCTAAACATAACCCTAACCGCAACAAGAAGCTGAACCCGAGTTAGACCCGAAAAAACACGTACGGTGCCACTTTCTGCCATCAAAAAGTGCTCTCAGCGGAAGCCTTTGGGTACACCTGAACTCCCTGGGGGAGCCTTTACGCAACCCCACACTCAACAGGACTCTGCGTCTTCACTCTTTCCTAACAACCCTAAACATAACCCTAACCGCAACAAGAAGCTGAACCCGAGTTAGACCCGAAAAAACACGTACGGTGCCACTTTCTGCCATCAAAAAGTGCTCTCAGCGGAAGCCTTTGGGTACACCTGAACTCCCTGGGGGAGCCTTTACGCAACCCCAGCACTCAACAGGACTCTGCGTCTTCACTCTTTCCTAACAACCCTAACATAACCCTAACCGCAACAAGAAGCTGAACCCGAGTTAGACCCGAAAAAACACGTACGGTGCCACTTTCTGCCATCAAAAAGTGCTCTCAGCGGAAGCCTTTGGGTACACCTGAACTCCCTGGGGGAGCCTTTACGCAACCCCACACTCAACAGGACTCTGCGTCTTCACTCTTTCCTAACAACCCTAAACATAACCCTAACCGCAACAAGAAGCTGAACCCGAGTTAGACCCGAAAAAACACGTACGGTGCCACTTTCTGCCATCAAAAAGTGCTCTCAGCGGAAGCCTTTGGGTACACCTGAACTCCCTGGGGGAGCCTTTACGCAACCCCACACTCAACAGGACTCTGCGTCTTCACTCTTTCCTAACAACCCTAAACATAACCCTAACCGCAACAAGAAGCTGAACCCGAGTTAGACCCGAAAAAAACACGTACGGTGCCACTTTCTGCCATCAAAAAGTGCTCTCAGCGGAAGCCTTTGGGTACACGTGAACTCCCTGGGGGAGCCTTTACGCAACCCCACACTCAACAGGACTCTGCGTCTTCACTCTTTCCTAACAACCCTAAACATAACCCTAACCGCAACAAGAAGCTGAACCCGAGTTAGACCCGAAAAAACACGTACGGTGCCACTTTCTGCCATCCAAAAGTGCTCTCAGCGGAAGCCTTTGGGTACACCTGAACTCCCTGGGGGAGCCTTTACGCAACCCCACACTCAACAGGACTCTGCGTCTTCACTCTTTCCTAACAACCCTAAACATAACCCTAACCGCAACAAGAAGCTGAACCCGAGTTAGACCCGAAAAAACACGTACGGTGCCACTTTCTGCCATCAAAAAGTGCTCTCAGCGGAAGCCTTTGGGTACACCTGAACTCCCTGGGGGAGCCTTTACGCAACCCCACACTCAACAGGACTCTGCGTCTTCACTCTTTCCTAACAACCCTAAACATAACCCTAACCGCAACAAGAAGCTGAACCCGAGTTAGACCCGAAAAAACACGTACGGTGCCACTTTCTGCCATCAAAAAGTGCTCTCAGCGGAAGCCTTTGGGTACACCTGAACTCCCTGGGGGAGCCTTTACGCAACCCCACACTCAACAGGACTCTGCGTCTTCACTCTTTCCTAACAACCCTAAACATAACCCTAACCGCAACAAGAAGCTGAACCCGAGTTAGACCCGAAAAAACACGTACGGTGCCACTTTCTGCCATCAAAAAGTGCTCTCAGCGGAAGCCTTTGGGTACACCTGAACTCCCTGGGGGAGCCTTTACGCAACCCCACACTCAACAGGACTCTGCGTCTTCACTCTTTCCTAACAACCCTAAACATAACCCTAACCGCAACAAGAAGCTGAACCCGAGTTAGACCCGAAAAAACACGTACGGTGCCACTTTCTGCCATCAAAAAGTGCTCTCAGCGGAAGCCTTTGGGTACACCTGAACTCCCTGGGGGAGCCTTTACGCAACCCCACACTCAACAGGACTCTGCGTCTTCACTCTTTCCTAACAACCCTAAACATAACCCTAACCGCAACAAGAAGCTGAACCCGAGTTAGACCCGAAAAAACACGTACGGTGCCACTTTCTGCCATCAAAAAGTGCTCTCAGCGGAAGCCTTTGGGTACACCTGAACTCCCTGGGGGAGCCTTTACGCAACCCCACACTCAACAGGACTCTGCGTCTTCACTCTTTCCTAACAACCCTAAACATAACCCTAACCGCAACAAGAAGCTGAACCCGAGTTAGACCCGAAAAAACACGTACGGTGCCACTTTCTGCCATCAAAAAGTGCTCTCAGCGGAAGCCTTTGGGTACACCTGAACTCCCTGGGGGAGCCTTTACGCAACCCCACACTCAACAGGACTCTGCGTCTTCACTCTTTCCTAACAACCCTAAACATAACCCTAACCGCAACAAGAAGCTGAACCCGAGTTAGACCCGAAAAAACACGTACGGTGCCACTTTCTGCCATCAAAAGTGCTCTCAGCGGAAGCCTTTGGGTACACCTGAACTCCCTGGGGGAGCCTTTACGCAACCCCACACTCAACAGGACTCTGCGTCTTCACTCTTTCCTAACAACCCTAAACATAACCCTAACCGCAACAAGAAGCTGAACCCGAGTTAGACCCGAAAAAACACGTACGGTGCCACTTTCTGCCATCAAAAAGTGCTCTCAGCGGAAGCCTTTGGGTACACCTGAACTCCCTGGGGGAGCCTTTACGCAACCCCACACTCAACAGGACTCTGCGTCTTCACTCTTTCCTAACAACCCTAAACATAACCCTAACCGCAACAAGAAGCTGAACCCGAGTTAGACCCGAAAAAACACGTACGGTGCCACTTTCT